>NC_069504.1:397648495-397948495 GCF_027579735.1 Bombina bombina | reverse complement strand
TGGTTCTCTTTTATGACAATTCAAAAAGATTTTCTATCTTTGGGACAATGAATAGTTTTGAACAAAACCCCAAACCCTGTTCCTGAAATGGAACTGGTATGAATACCCCAGATAACTCCAGGTCTGAGCAGCGCCTTGAGACTCCAACGGGTGACCAGCCGCGCTTCACAAGTACCCAATACATACAAGTCTGAAACACACTTCAGGAAAGTGTGAGCCTTTACTGGAATAGCTGGAATATGCTAGAGAGTAAAAAACTTCTCACAGGCGATTTTACTCTGAATCCTATTCTGTACCCCAATTTAAGAAGTTTGGACCGAATTGAACCAAACAAATTTAAAAAAGTCTTAATCTGCCCCTTACCAGCTAAGATGGAATAAGAGCCACACCTACATGCAAATTTGGGGGCTGACTTTGATCTTTTAAATGGCTTGAATTCATTCCATGTTGAAAAAAACTTCCAATTATAAACATGTTACTTGGGGAAGAATTAGGATTCCGTTCCTTATTAACGACAAAAACTAATATAAGCTTAAGATTTACTCTTAGAACTTAATCTTGAAGCAAAAAAACTCCCTTCCCCAGAGTAACAGTTGAAAGAATTGAATCCAATTGTGAACCAAATAATTGATTACCTTGGAAAAAAAGAAATATGGATTTTAGAAAATTAGCATTCCAAAATTTAAGTCACAAAGTTCTTCTAGCTAAAATAGCTAAATACATAGATTTAACCTCAATTGTGAAAATATCAAAAAAATGAAGACACAAATGAAATTATTAGCATGTTGATCAACTTAACAATGCTAAACAAATCATAATCCAATACTTGTTGCACTAAAGTATCCAACCAAAAAGTTGAAGCAGTTGCAACATCAGCCAAATAAATTGCAGGCCTAAGAAAAAGGACCTGAAAATAAAATAATTTTCCTTAGATAAGATACAAGTTTCCCATCTGAAGGAACTTAAAAAATAAATACTATTTTCTATAGGAATAGTAGTATGTTTAGCAAGAGTAGAGATAGCCCCATTAACTTTGGGGATCTTTCCCCAAAACTCTAAACTAACTGCTGGCAAAGGATACAATTTAAAAACCTTAAAGAAGGAATAAAAGAAGTCCCAGGCCTATTCCATTCCCTAGTATCAGGAACTGGAAAAAAAAACCTCTGAAGAAACCACAGGAGGTTAATAAGCAGACTTTAAATGTTAGCTAGTCTTAAAATCAAAAGAACTAGTCTCCTCAATATCCAATATAATCAACACCTTTTCAACAAAGAACGAATGTACTCTATTTAAAAGTAAAAAATGAGAAGTTTAAAAAAGACCTATAAATTTTATTAGAAGACGGGATGGCAGACTAAGCCTTTAGGATAGAATCAGAAAACTATTCTTATAAATTCCTAGGTATATCTTGTACATTAGATGTAAAAAGAATAGAAATAGATAATGCATTAATACTAATGGACTCTGCATGTAAAAGTTTATCATGATAACTTATTACAATCCATAGCTAAAGATAAAAATTCATAACATTAAAATAAATTAACTTAGCTTTGGTAGGACTGATATCAGTCATCAGGAATCCAACAGTATTTTCTGATACAGGAACAGTTTTTGAGATATCTTGCAAATGTAAGAGAAAAAACAACATATAAAGCAAAATATCAATTTCCTTAAATGACAGTTTAAGGAAAGGGGAAAAAAATGCAAACAAAATAAGCCTCTGAAAACCAGAAGCAGAATGAAATAAAGACTTAAATAATGTCAGAAATCTGGCGCCAAGTATGACGCCCACAACTGACAAAATATTTTTTGGCGCCAAGAACGTCTGTAACCGACACGAGCGTCTATGTGAAAATTCTCGGCGCCAACTAAGACGCCAGAAATGATGAAATTACGTCAACAAACGTAATTCTCGCGCCAAAAATGACGCAATAAATTATAGCATTTTGCGCACCCGCGAGCCTAACAGCCCGCAATTTAGAAAGAAAGTCAATTGAAAAATTACAGGTAAGAAACTTTTTTTTTTAATGCATTTCCCAAAAAATGAAACTGACAGTCTGCAAGAGGGAAATATACTGATTAACCTGAATCATGGCAAATATAAGTATAAAACATATATTTAGAACTTTACATATAAAAGTGCCAAACCATAGCTGAGAGTGTCATAAATAAAAGGAAATATACTTGCCAAAAGACACTCATCTACATAAAGTAGATAGCCAAACCAGTACTGAAACGAGAATCAGTAGAGGTAATGGTATATAAGAGTATATCATCGATCTGAAAAGGGAGGTAGGAGAAGAATCTCTACGACCGAAAACAGAGAACCTATGAAATAGATCCCCGATAGGATGACCATTGCATTCAATAGGTAATACTCCCTTCAAATCCCTCTGTCATTCACTGCACTCAGAGAAAACCGGGCTTCAGCCTGCTGCGAAGCGCATATCAACGTAGAAATCTAGCAGAAACTTACTTCACCACCTCCATAGTAGGCAAAGTTTGTAAAACTGAATTGTGGGTGTGGTGAGGGGTGTATTTATAGGCATTTTGAGGTTTGGGAAACTTTGCCCCTCCTGGTAGGAATGTATATCCCATATGTCACTAGCTCATGGACTCTTGCCAATTACATGAAAGAAATTTAAACCACTGGAGAAGGAAAAAAACAAAACATCCCAGAAGTCTGAGGGAAAGGGAACACCACACGTACATATACCTATCCCTTTCCTGCCCCACATCCATTCATTTATAACCAAACAAGACCGAGTGTGAAAAAAGGTACATCATACAAGTTAAAACAGCAGCCATCTGCTTTAATAAGCGCGGGAAACAAAAAGTAATGCTATTTGTATAGTTTGTAATATATGAAAACCCAATTAAAAAGGGATTT
This sequence comes from Bombina bombina, assembly GCF_027579735.1. Classification (NCBI taxonomy): domain Eukaryota; kingdom Metazoa; phylum Chordata; class Amphibia; order Anura; family Bombinatoridae; genus Bombina; species Bombina bombina. Next base: position 397,945,605 of record NC_069504.1, on the reverse strand, counting down.
GAAAACAAAAACAATTCTTTCACAATTGAGACAGAGCAGCATACAATTTTAAATAACTTTCAAACTTACTTCTATTTTTGAATTTGCTTCATTCTCTTGATATATTTTGATGAAGGAAAAGCTATGTACTAGTAAGAGCTAGCTGAACATGCTGGGTAAGCTAATGACAGCAGTCATAACTGCACAGCAACCAATCAACAGTTAGCCCCAAGTAGTACATTGCTGCTCCTGAGCCTACCTAGGTATGATTTTCAAGAAAAGAATACCAAGAGAACAAAGCAAATTAGATAACAGAAGTAAACTGGTAGCTCCCTCCCATATGGGACCACGGAAAAAAAAACCTGTTTGAATAATATCTCAAACCTCACTGTGCGATAGGCCCCGGGACAATGACTCTAAAGGAAAAACAAGAACCCACACCCACCTGAATGGCTTCCCTTTCTCTGTCTGGAAGACAGGATCAAGAGAAGAAAAACTGCTTTGGAAGACTGAAATTTGAAGTCTAATTACGACCTCTAGGACCCATGGATCCTGTACATCCCTGAATCAAGCATCTGAAAGAAGCCATAGTTAGCTCCCAACGCGACTTAAAATAGGACCTGGAACTGCTTGTCCCTATTCCAAAACTGAGGCGGCTTCCAAAAACACCTGGATTGCACAGGCTTAGCGGAAATCTCTGATGCACCTAAAAATAAGAGAGAAAGCAATTTGTTTCTCTTCAAAACAGCAAAAATGCAGAACAGCAGAAAACGACAAATCTTTCTCTCAAGCAGAAGGAAAGATAGCTTCAAAATACATATCTGTCAGAGCGATTCAAGTCCTGAACAGAAAAAACCTGAAGCCTTAGCTTAGGGGCTAGAATCTGTGAAAGTCCCAGGTAAAAGAATTATAAGATCTAAAGCCTTAATTCTTCACAAAATTATTGAGGGAACCATCACCTCGAATCAAGACAGAGATGCTTCAATTAGGAAGTTTCCAGAGACTGCGACAACCTAAGTCGTCAAAACACAAATATCCCTTGTGACGAAACATTTTCTTAAAAGAGTTTCCCCTTATAACCAAGAGCTCTTAAGAATAAACTATTCTTAAACGGATTAGTAAAAACTATAGGCAAGCGCACAAAAAGTGTTAGCCAAGGAAGGGAAGGCACGACCCAAGCCACCTAGAGAGAGCACGGAACTGGGATCTTAAAAAAAGAAATAGATGAAAAGGAAGAGGATCTCCTCCTTCCTTAATCAAATTCGCCATCTGATTTAGTGTTGTGAGATTCGACTGGCAGATCAGTACTAGGAATCTCTAATATAGACACAACTTCTCTTAGAAGCATGCGCAAGCGTGCTACTCTAAGTCTAAAAGGCAAAAGCCTCCTCTGCCGGAGGAATAGAAGCAGCAGGCTCCGACCCAGAAGGTCCATACTCTGAAGACTCAGAGAGAACCGCATCCTTAGATGACTGATCTTATACAACCATCAATTTGCATGATGCTCCTTGGGCAGGAGTGCAAGGATTAATTCCTCGTTTGCGCGTAGCAGTACGAGGCAAAGCGACCAAGGCTGCAGACATCGCTATACGGAATTGCGCAGTAACGTCTGGAGGAAAAAGGCCCCCTCCAAATGGAGGATTAGAGGTGCAAGGGGAAGCTGCATGTGTAGGATCAGATGACTGTAGGGGACACACCGCACGGGACGAAGAGTCCTCAGAGGCAGAAGGCTCAGTGGTATCTAACATCTCAACATTGGATGATGAAAACACCCTGTTGCGGCATATGGAACATAATTGAGGGGGGTGGACTACCCAGGTATTGAATTATGTCGTAGAGGGATCACCCTTATAACCAAGAGCTCTTAAGAATAAACTATCCTTAAATGGATTAGTAAAAACTATAGGCAAGCGCACAAAAAGTGTTAGCCAAAGAAAGGGAAGGCACGACCCAAGCCACAAAACTTCTCTTAGAAGCATGCGCAAGCGTGCTACTCTAAGTCTAAGGTATCTCTACTCTACTCTAAGGTATCTAACATCTCAACATTGGATGATGAAAACACCCTGTTGCGGCATATGGAACATAATTGAGGGGGGTGGACTACCCGGTTCTCCTCACAATATACACAGGTATTGAATTATGTTCCATATATCCTGTTGCGACATATGGAACATAATTGAGGGGGGTGGACTACCCGGGTCTCCTCACAATATACACAGGTATTGAATTATGTCGTAGAGGGATCACCCTCTAAACAATCAGAATCCTCCATAAAATAGGTAACTTTATTAAATTAAAGAAAAAACAGACACATATACCCCCAATAGCTGGGGCACTCACCACCTTCTATCACCCAGACAGTATAGAGAAACTCGCTCTTCTCTGTAGCCCCAGCTAAAGAAAAAGCGCGCCAAGCTTAATAAAACTGTGCAGCTCTCAAAGTAAAAAAGTAACCTGTATGTTCCATATCAGCCTACGAGCCCAAAACATCTCACACATGTAAGCAGCATAAATCACATAAACAACTATGATTAACACCCCACTGTTCAACAATCCCCCTCAGGAGATATGAATGCTTGATTCCATAAAGATAAAAGGAGTCCCACTGAGACCCTATCTTCTAGCGTTAACATATGTGTAAAAAATTTAACTATCTTACTGGAATCTATGCCATGGAAAAGAAACACGGTCCTTCAAGTGTGCCAGGACTGTAACATCGCTTCTGACATGGACTTGAGTGATAAAAAAGCAGGCAGTGAAAGTCGTCAACACTGATTGCTTAGGAGCTGTTAATATGAGTCTGGGTGGTATCGCAGAAGGACTCTCCCTGCATCTCCAGACTCTAACTTTCATCAATGTTCTCACTGAGAGGCCGACAAGACTACTTAAAACGCCAGTCCCATCTCAAAAGGTAGATACCCTTCATAAGGAACTTCTCTGAATCTTCTGACACTTCTCTGCCAAACTCCTGTGACGAAAGGCAAATAATGGCTGGGGGATGAGAGAAGTGTGGGATGTATTTAAGCCTTTGGCTGGGGTGTCTTTGCCTCCTCCTGGTTGCCAGGTTCAGTATTTCCCACAAGTAAGAAATGCAGCTGTGAACTCTCCCTGTATTAAGAAGGATATATAGAGATTATATTATATTAATATATATATATATATATATATATATATATATATATATATATCTATATATATATATATATATATATATATCTATATATATATATATATATCTTTGTTAAATATATATGCGGTACAATTATCGGAACCCCTATGAATTCATATGAGAAAAATATACTTGAAATATATTACCATTGGTATTTTACATTTTTTAGTACATCTGGGTGACTAGGAATAGGAAATTGTTCAACCAAGACTTCCTTTTTTACAGGTGTATAAATATGAGGTAATACATAGGCCAGGAAGGAAAGGATAGAGGGCGCCACATGGTGCAGATCATAAAAATAAATAAAAACAGCAGCAAATGGATCACAAGAATCCTACTCACACAGTGTAGAGCACTAATGTGCAGTATTCGCAGTCCGGAACCACACGTCGTCCGGTAGACCTCTTTCAAGGGATTTCGTCAGGTGGGATTCCTCGTCTCACCAGGGAGAGTCCAGGGAAATCCAAAATGGTGTGATCGGAGCAAGTCAGAATCCAATATGGTTCATACCAGAAAGTCCCAAAAAAACCAAATAGATGGTAGTGATATAAAATTGGCCTAGGCCAAAAATGATGCAGCAAATGGAGAGTTAAAATGTAATAAAATTTATTCCAAATTAAAAACAGCAACGCGTTTCTCAGTGTTCAACACTGTTTCATCAGGCTATACAAACATACTCTCAACTGCCATATTTAAAATAAACAGGAACCAATCAACAATCTGAACAGAATCCACACCCTAATTGGGGTATACCATTATACACTTAATATGGTGAACAGCAGTTTTTATTTATAACATTGTTTTAAATAAAACTATATAAATTCTCTAAAAATCTGCAGAACCTATTATAGTATGCTATATAAGCAATCAATTACCAAAGACAACAAAATGTAGTGTCTTATTTGGGACATGACAATATTCTAAAGTGTTATCAGTTGTAACTCTGACATAGTCTCATAGTGGTATGAGCTATTTCATAGCAACGGCCTTTTGTGTAGTAACCACTTTTTGTGGTATGTATTTTCAAACCTAACAATTTACATTATTACTGATGATACAGTACCATATATTGCTCCTTTGCTAATTTCGGAAATATGAGGAAATGATGTTTTACTTTTAATTTAAGAGCAACTATACTGGGCGCTTCCTGTTGCCATAGCAACCCTCCTGTATCGGTCTAAAAACAAGTTTGATGACCGGGGGGGGGGAGGGGAGGTGTGGTTATAATCATGCCCAGAGCTGCTAGATCTATCAGGCTAAATTTTGAGTTACCCAATATATTGTTAATTGTGGATGGCGATTGTGTTCATGCTGTCTAAAAAGGGATCAGCAAAAATATAACACCGCGGCGTGACACAGCGTCTGATGGCGTGAATAATAACAAGGGGAGTGTGGGGATGACAATGCGGGGGGGGGGGGGGGTAAGAATGGGCCAGTCAGAGCGGCCAGTAGAATCCGAGCGCCAATACGGTGGATGAGGAAAACAAGGGAGTGAATGATGTGACGTATGTCCGTGTATAGGAGGCGTGTATGTGAATGAGCCGTATGTCTGTGTATTGGGGGCGTGTATGTGAATAAGACGTATGTCCGTGTATTGGGGGCGTGTATGTGAATAAACCAATGGAAGGATCAGTCTATTTTAAGAACCTGTCAGTGATCAAATGAATAACCAAGGAGACGGAACACTATGTCTATCCCTAATTTAGTGTACAAGAGAATATAACATGTGGAATCATAATATGATATGTATAATGTAATATATAACTAACAAAATAATGATGGGTTATGATAATTAGTAACATCTCATTATATGTGATAATTAGTAACATCTCATTATATGTGCAAATGGGGGAGATTGATCAGACTCCGAAGAGGGTGTAGATTACTAATACCTAAAGGGTATGGAATGTGAGGGTGAAAATGGATATGGGGATGTGAGATGATATGGACTATAAGTGAATAGGTGATAATACTAATGTTCGTGACGCGACTAAATGCGAGTAATACTGAATGCAGTATGGGGCATGAGACTAGGGGCCGCAGACCTAATGTCTATATTAATAAGAGGAGGGGAGGGAAGGGACATTAATAGATATGTCCAATAGGGTAAATGTTCAATACATAGGCCAAATTCCCTTAGTCATTCTTCACAATGGGCAAGACCAAGGAATATAGCTTTGATGTGCGGCAAAAGGTTGTTAAGCTTCACAAAATGGGAAGTGGCTATAAGAAAATAGCAAAAGAATTGAAAATGCTAATTTCCACCATCAGGGCAATAATTAAGAAGTTCCAGTCAACCGGAACGGTTATGAACCAACCTGGAAGAGGACGTGTTTCTATATTGTCTCAAAGCACTGTGAAGAGTATGGTTCAAGTGGCCGAAATATCTCCAAGGATCAGAGCTGGAGAATTGCAGAAGTTAGTTGAGTCTTGGGGTCAGAAAGTCTCAAAAACAACAACCCGACATCACCTACATAACCACAAGTTGTTTGGAAAGGTTTCAAGAAAAAAGCCTTTACTCTCATCCCAAAACCAAACTCAAGCGTCTTCAGTTTGCCAGACACTACTGGAACTTCAAATAGGATCGGGTTCTATGGTTAGATGAAACCAAAATAGAGCATTTTGCCAATAAATACTAGAGGTGGTTTTGGCGCACACAGAGAGGTAGCCATATGGAAAAGTACCACATGCCCACAGTTGAATATGGTGGTGGCTCTTTAATGTTTTGGGGCTGTTTTTCTGCCAGAAAACCTGGAAATTGTGTTAGGATACATGGCATTATAGCCTCTATCAAATATCAACAGATATTAAATGAACACCTGACTGCCTCTGCCAGAAAGCTTAAAATGGGCTGTGGTTGGATCTTCCAGCAGGACAATGATCCAAAACATATCAAAATCAACACAAAAATGGTTTACTGACCACAAAATCAAGGTCCTGCCATGGCCATCCCAGTCCCCTGACTTGAACCCCATAGAAAACATGTGGGGTGAACTGAAGAGGAGAGTCTACCAGCATCGACCTTGAAATTTGAAGGATTCTGTACAGAGGAATGGTCATCCCTTGCCATGTATTTTCAAACCTCATCGGGCATTATAGGAGAAGACTCAGCTGTTATCTTGGCAAAGAGAGGTAGCACAAAGTATTGACTAAAAGGGTGCCAATAATTGTGCCACACATATTTAACATATATGTACATACATATATATATATATATATATATATATATATATATATATATATATATATGTGAAGAACCATACTCTTTACAGTGCTTTAAGACAATATAGAAACACGTCCTCTTCCAGATTGATTCATAACCGTTCCGGTTGACTGGAACTTCTTAATTATTGCCCTGATGGTGGAAATTAGCAATTCTTTTGCTATTTTCTTATAGCCACTTCCCATTTTGTGAAGCTCAACAACCTTTTGCCGCACATCAAAGCTATATTCCTTGGTCTTGCCCATTGCGAAGAATGACTAAGGGAATTTGGCCTATGTATTACCTCATATTTATACCCCTGTGAAACAGGAAGTCATGGTTGAACAATTTCCTATTTCTAGTCACCCAGATGTACTAAAAAAAACATAATTTATGTAAGAACTTACCTGATAAATTCATTTCTTTCATATTAGCAAGAGTCCATGAGCTAGTGACGTATGGGATATACATTCCTACCAGGAGGGGCAAAGTTTCCCAAACCTCAAAATGCCTATAAATACACCCCTCACCACACCCACAATTCAGTTTAACGAATAGCCAAGAAGTGGGGTGATAAAAAAGTGCAAAAGCATATAAAATAAGGAATTGGAATAATTGTGCTTTATACAAAAATCATAACCACCACAAAAAAAGGGCGGGCCTCATGGACTCTTGCTAATATGAAAGAAATGAATTTATCAGGTAAGTTCTTACATAAATTATGTTTTCTTTCATGTAATTAGCAAGAGTCCATGAGCTAGTGACGTATGGGATAATGACTACCCAAGATGTGGATCTTTCCACACAAGAGTCACTAGAGAGGGAGGGATAAAATAAAGACAGCCAATTCCTGCTGAAAATAATCCACACCCAAAAATAAAGTTTAATGAAAAACATAAGCAGAAGATTCAAACTGAAACCGCTGCCTGAAGTACTTTTCTACCAAAAACTGCTTCAGAAGAAGAAAATACATCAAAATGGTAGAATTTAGTAAAAGTATGCAAAGAGGACCAAGTTGCTGCTTTGCAAATCTGGTCAACCGAAGCTTCTGTCATGAGCGCTTCCGTTCATCGCCGTGTCGCCGCGGCTCCCGGAACTCCTCTGTGTCTCTGACGTCATGTTGCTTAGCAACATGACGCTTTCTCTCACACCCCTCTGATGACGGTTACGCTCTGCCCTTTAAATCTCGGCGGGAGATCTGAATCTGGGCCCGTTTGTTGTTTCCCTGGATTGTGAGTACCATATCAGTTTTGTTCTTCTGTGTACCGACTTCTGCCTGCCTGACCAAGCCTCTTGCCTAATCCCTACTTGCTGATATTTGGACATTGACTTCTGCCTGCCTGACCTTGCCTGTAGCTATTACCCTTTTGCTGATACTTTGATGCCGACTTCTGCTTGCCTGACCCTGTCTTTTGCCAATACCTTTTGCTGATATTTGGATGCCGACTTCTGCCTGCCTGACCTTGCTTTGGCCTTTACCTTTAAACCTATTCTTTGTTAAACAACACCTGCTTAAAAGGGACATTTACTTTTACAAGCTGCAAAAGAGAACTTTGCCTTTCTGTTTTTTTATACACCTGCTTAAAAGGGACATTTACTTTTACAAGCTGCAAAAGAGAACTTTGCCTTTCTGTTTGTTATACACCTGCTTAAAAGGGACATTTACTTTTACAAGCTGCAAAAGAGAATTTTGCCTTTCTGTTTGTTATACACCTGCTTAAAAGGGACATTTACTTTTACAAGCTGCAAAAGAGAACTTTGCCTTTCTGTTTGTTATAAACCTGCTTAAAGGGACATTATACTTTTACAAGCTGCAAAAGAGAACTTTTCCTTTGTTTTACAAGCCTGCTAAAGAGGACCTTTTTCAGAAGCTTCAAGTAAGAGCATTTCCTTTTTGTTCTTTGAACTACTTAAAGGGACGTTTTATCCTTTGTGGCTTTCCTGCATTCTGGAACAATATTCATATTTGTTATCTTCTAATCTGCTTCCTGAGTGGGTCACGTCCTGGATATTTCTCAGTGTGCTAGCGTGTGCTTTCAATTCACGCTAGCAGTTGGGTTACATCCCGGATTGATTCCTGAGCGGCTGACATTACAAACGGGCCATAAAAATGGACCCCACTGAATTATCTATGGCCGTGGCTCACCAGGGACAGCTCTTGGGTTCTCATGCCACTCACTTGCAGTCTCTGGACACTAAACTTGATCAAATTACTGCTCTATTACAAAATTTGGTTGCTACCGCACCTCCCAATCCTAATCCCAATCCAAATCCGATTGAGGCATTACCTCCTCCGATTCCTAACAATCAGTCTCAGGTACAACTAAGTCCCAGGATTCCTCTTCCGGATAAATATGATGGGAATCCTGAAGAATGTAGAGGCTTTTTGAATCAATGCCGTCTTCATTTCCGAAATAGCCCTACTCTCTTTGCTACTGCCTCTTCTAGAATCACGTTTCTTATTTCCTTAATGAAAGGAAAAGCCTTGGCTTGGGTGTCACCTTTGCTAGAAAAGAATGATCCTATACTGTTGGATGTTGATACATTTCTATCTACATTCTCAAACGTATTCGATAAACCTGGAAGGTCATCCGCTGCTGAAGCAACTCTCCTGGATTTACGTCAAGGAAATCAACCAGTCTCTCAATATGCAATTGAGTTCCGCACCCTTGCTTCTGAAACCACTTGGAATCAGGGAGCACTCAGAGCCGCTTTCCGTAAAGGACTTTCTGAGCGTCTCAAGGATGAATTGGTGTATCGTGAACTTCCAGAGTCCTTAGAAGCCTTAATAAATCTCTGTATCAGTCTCGACGCCAGGTTTCGTGAACGCCAACAAGAAAAGGATAGAACACAGAGGACTTCCACTCGAACTCCTTTTCGTTTAGCTCCTCGTTTTTCTAATCCAGTCACTCCAGCCTCTCCTACTACTGATCAGGCTGAACCCATGGAAGTAGGAAGTATAAAATTAACTGAGACTGAACGCTTAAGAAGACGGACTCTTGGCTTATGTCTGTACTGTGGCCTTAAAGGACATTTATTAAGGGATTGTCCTACTAGGCCAGTAAAAGCCAGGGCTTAACTCTAGTCCAGGGAACTGAGTTAAGCCAAAATAGTGGTCATTCCCTATACAAGAAACTCTTTGTTCCAGTAACTCTTCTAATTGGACATAAGAAGATCTATACCCAAGCTCTAATTGATTCTGGTGCTGGAGGTGTGTTCATTGACTCTACATTTGTTTCTACTCATTCTATACCCTTACTAAAGAAGGAGTATTCCATTTCAGTCTCTACGGTCAGTGGAGATCCTTTGGGTTCTGGATACATTCAGTTTTCTACTCAACCCTTAATCCTCACCGTAGGAATACTTCATTCTGAGACAATTTGTTTCGATGTCATTCCCACTCCGCAATTTCCCATTATCTTGGGACTACCCTGGCTCCAGATTCACAATCCCATTTTTTCTTGGACTTTCGGTGAACTCACTTCCTGGGGATCTACATGCCAGACTAAATGTCTTCAAAAGATTACTAAGTTACCACTCACTATTGCTCTCACAGTTGAAACTCCGGAATCCTTACCTATGCATTACCATGACTTTGTGGATGTCTTCTCCAAAAAAGAAGCGGAACGTCTTCCTCCTCATCGCCCTTTTGATTGTCCCATTGACCTCCTTCCTGGGGCTGCCTATCCTCGAGGCAAGACATATCCACTTTCTAAACCAGAAAACATGGCTCTGGAAGAATATATAAAAGACAATCTGGCTAGAGGATTTATTCGACCCTCCTCTTCCCCTGTAGGGGCTGGTTTCTTTTTTGTGGGAAAAAAGGATGGCGGATTAAGACCCTGTATTGATTATCGTGGATTGAATCAGATTACCATCAAGAACAGTTATCCTCTGCCCCTTATTCCTGAACTTTTTACTTATCTTCAGGGAGCCACCATTTTCACCAAACTCGACCTACGTGGTGCATACAACTTGATCCGTATACGCAAAGGAGATGAGTGGAAGACTGCCTTTAACACTCGATTTGGGCATTATGAATATCTGGTCATGCCCTTCGGGCTATGCAATGCTCCGGCGGTTTTCCAGCATTTTGTAAATGAGATCTTTCGTGATTTTTTGAATATTTTTGTTATCATATATCTGGACAACATCTTAATTTTTTCTCAGAACCACCAAGATCATGTGCACCACGTCAAGAAAGTACTTCAACGTCTAAGAGAATTCCATCTGTTTGCTAAACTGGAGAAATGTTCTTTCCATCAAAAATCCATACCCTTTCTGGGTTATGTAATATCGGCATCTGGATTCGAAATGGACCCTACTAAACTTTCTGCCATTTTGGATTGGCCTAGACCTGATTCTTTGAAGGCTTTACAACGTTTCCTAGGCTTCGCCAATTATTACAGAAAGTTCATCAAGAATTTTGCTACTATTACTTCTCCTCTTACTTCTCTCACAAGAAAAGGACAAAACTGTAAAGTATGGCCGTCTGAGGCTATAGAAGCTTTTGAATCTCTCAAAGAAGCTTTTTCCTCAGCTCCTATCCTTCGTCATCCAAATCCTGAGTTTCAATTTATTCTGGAGGTGGATGCTTCCTCTGTTGCTGCTGGAGCGGTTCTGTCTCAAAGAATACCAGAGACTGGAAGGATTCATCCTGTTGCTTTTTTCTCTAAAAAATTCACTCCTTCCGAATTTAACTATGACGTAGGGAATAAAGAGTTGCTTGCCATCAAGATGGCATTGGATGAATGGAGACATTGGCTGGAAGGTACTTCTTTGCCATTTACTATACTTACTGATCATAAGAACCTTCTGTATCTCCAAACAGCCAAACGACTAAATTCCAGGCAAGCACGCTGGTCCTTATTCTTCTCTCGGTTTCACTATAATTTGTCTTACATACCTGGATCAAAAAATATTAAAGCAGACGCACTTTCCAGACAATTTCAAGATACCCCAGTTCCTGAGTCTGGTACCATTCTCCAACCTCATGAAGTCATTGCCCAGTTAACAACTTCTTGGTTACAAGAATTACAGTCCGCTCAAGAGCATCTTCCTTTGTCCTGTAAACCTCCCAATGGTTTACTCTTTGTTCCTGAACGCCTTCGTTCCAAGATTTTATTTTGGGCTCATGATAGTCCCCTTTCTGGACATCCTGGCATCAGTATTACCACTCGAAACCTCAAACAACATGTCTGGTGGCCTACACTCTCTCAAGATGTGAAGGATTACGTCTCAGTATGCACACAATGTGCCATGAACAAAACTCCACGCCAACTTCCTTCAGGATTACTCCAACCATTGCCTATACCTCACCAGCCTTGGACTCATGTATCCATGGACTTTATTACCGATCTTCCCTTGTCCACTGGGAACAATACTATCTGGGTGGTGGTCGACAGGTTCACTAAGACGGCTCATTTTGTACCCTTGCCAGGATTACCATCTGCCAAAAGACTCTCTGAACTTTTTATTCTACATATTGTAAGAATCCATGGATTTCCTCTAGATATTGTTTCAGATAGAGGGGTACAATTCGTTTCTCGATTTTGGAGGTCACTTTGTAAACATTTTGGTACTACTATATCTCTCTCTACTTCTCACCACCCACAATCGAATGGTCAGACTGAAAGAGTAAACCAGTGTCTTGAAACTTATCTTAGACATTATGTGGATCATTATCATTCAAACTGGACTTCTTACCTTCCTTTGGCTGAATTGGCCCATAATGCCCGGTACAATTCCTCCCTTCAGACTTCTCCTTTTCATGCAGCTTACGGATATCAGCCTAGGACATTCCCTTTGCATACTTCCTCCACAGTGAATCCTGCTTCTGATCTTACAGCCCGAAGATTAACTCGACATTGGCAGAAGATACATCGTATTCTTTCTGTAACTTCTAGACGTTACAAGTTCTTTTCGGATCTTCGACGGAAAAAGTCTCCCAAATATCGCCCTGGTGATAAAGTTTGGATTTCCTCTCGATTTCTTCGCCTGAAACAACCTTCTATCAAATTGGGACCATGATATGTGGGTCCTTTCCGAATACTGGGTCAGGTATGTTCCACTGCTTATCGGGTAGCTTTACCCAAGTCTCTCAAAGTCCATCCAGTATTTCATGTTTCTCTTTTAAAACCTGTGATGTTTAACAGGTATTCTAAGCCTTTTTCTAAACCTCCACCGTTATTGGTGCATGGACATCCTGAGTTTGAGATCAGCCATATTTTAGATTCCAAATTGCGGGGCAAGAAATTGTATTATCTCATTCATTGGAAGGGTTATCCAGTCACGGAACGTTCTTGGGAACCTGCTCATCAAGTAAATGCTCCTATATTGGTCAAGTCCTTCCACAAGACTCATCCTGATAGACCTGGTCCTGTCCCCCGGAGGGGTCCTTGAGGAGGGGGTGCTGTCATGAGCGCTTCCGTTCATCGCCGTGTCGCCGCGGCTCCCGGAACTCCTCTGTGTCTCTGACGTCATGTTGCTTAGCAACATGACGCTTTCTCTCACACCCCTCTGATGACGGTTACGCTCTGCCCTTTAAATCTCGGCGGGAGATCTGAATCTGGGCCCGTTTGTTGTTTCCCTGGATTGTGAGTACCATATCAGTTTTGTTCTTCTGTGTACCGACTTCTGCCTGCCTGACCAAGCCTCTTGCCTAATCCCTACTTGCTGATATTTGGACATTGACTTCTGCCTGCCTGACCTTGCCTGTAGCTATTACCCTTTTGCTGATACTTTGATGCCGACTTCTGCTTGCCTGACCCTGTCTTTTGCCAATACCTTTTGCTGATATTTGGATGCCGACTTCTGCCTGCCTGACCTTGCTTTGGCCTTTACCTTTAAACCTATTCTTTGTTAAACAACACCTGCTTAAAAGGGACATTTACTTTTACAAGCTGCAAAAGAGAACTTTGCCTTTCTGTTTTTTATACACCTGCTTAAAAGGGACATTTACTTTTACAAGCTGCAAAAGAGAACTTTGCCTTTCTGTTTGTTATACACCTGCTTAAAAGGGACATTTACTTTTACAAGCTGCAAAAGAGAATTTTGCCTTTCTGTTTGTTATACACCTGCTTAAAAGGGACATTTACTTTTACAAGCTGCAAAAGAGAACTTTGCCTTTCTGTTTGTTATAAACCTGCTTAAAGGGACATTATACTTTTACAAGCTGCAAAAGAGAACTTTTCCTTTGTTTTACAAGCCTGCTAAAGAGGACCTTTTTCAGAAGCTTCAAGTAAGAGCATTTCCTTTTTGTTCTTTGAACTACTTAAAGGGACGTTTTATCCTTTGTGGCTTTCCTGCATTCTGGAACAATATTCATATTTGTTATCTTCTAATCTGCTTCCTGAGTGGGTCACGTCCTGGATATTTCTCAGTGTGCTAGCGTGTGCTTTCAATTCACGCTAGCAGTTGGGTTACATCCCGGATTGATTCCTGAGCGGCTGACAGCTTCATTCCTAAACGCCCAGGAAGTAGAAACTGACCTAGTAGAATGAGCTGTAATTCTTTGAGGCGGAGTTTTACTCGACTCAACATAGGCAAGATGAATTAAAGATTTCAACCAAGATGCCAAAGAAATGGCAGAAGCTTTCTGGCCTTTTCTAGAACCGGAAAAGATAACAAATAAACTAGAAGTCTTACGGAAAGATTTCGTAGCTTCAACATAATATTTCAAAGCTCTAACAACATCCAAAGAATGCAACGATTTCTCCTTAGAATTCTTAGGATTAGGACATAATGAAGGAACCACAATTTCTCTACTAATGTTGTTGGAATTCACAACTTTAGGTAAAAATTCAAAAGAAGTTCGCAACACCGCCTTATCCTGATGAAAAATCAGAAAAGGAGACTCACAAGAAAGAGCAGATAATTCAGAAACTCTTCTGGCAGAAGAGATGGCCAAAAGGAACAAAACTTTCCAAGAAAGTAATTTAATGTCCAATGAATGCATAGGTTCAAACGGAGGAGCTTGAAGAGCTCCCAGAACCAAATTCAAACTCCAAGGAGGAGAAATTGACTTAATAACAGGTTTTATACGAACCAAAGCTTGTACAAAACAATGAATATCAGGAAGAATAGCAATCTTTCTGTGAAAAAGAACAGAAAGAGCAGAGATTTGTCCTTTCAAAGAACTTGCGGACAAACCCTTATCTAAACCATCCTGAAGAAACTGTAAAATTCTCGGTATTCTAAAAGAATGCCAAGAAAAATGATGAGAAAGACACCAAGAAATATAAGTCTTCCAGACTCTATAATATATCTCTCGAGATACAGATTTACGAGCCTGTAACATAGTATTAATCACAGAGTCAGAGAAACCTCTTTGACCAAGAATCAAGCGTTCAATCTCCATACCTTTAAATTTAAGGATTTCAGATCCTGATGGAAAAAAGGACCTTGTGACAGAAGGTCTGGTCTTAACGGAAGAGTCCAATGTTGGCAAGAGGCCATCCGGACAAGATCCGCATACCAAAACCTGTGAGGCCATGCCGGAGCTACCAGCAGAACAAACGAGCATTCCTTCAGAATCTTGGAGATTACTCTTGGAAGAAGAACTAGAGGCGGAAAGATATAGGCAGGATGATACTTCCAAGGAAGCGATAATGCATCCACTGCCTCCGCCTGAGGATCCCGGGATCTGGACAGATACCTGGGAAGTTTCTTGTTTAGATGGGACGCCATCAGATCTATTTCTGGAAGTTCCCACATTTGAACAATCTGAAGAAATACCTCTGGGTGAAGAGACCATTCGCCCGGATGCAACGTTTGGCGACTGAGATAATCCGCTTCCCAATTGTCTATACCTGGGATATGAACCGCAGAGATTAGACAGGAGCTGGATTCCGCCCAAACCAAAATTCGAGATACTTCTTTCATAGCCAGAGGACTGTGAGTCCCTCCTTGATGATTGATGTATGCCACAGTTGTGACATTGTCTGTCTGAAAACAAATGAACGATTCTCTCTTCAGAAGAGGCCAAAACTGAAGAGCTCTGAAAATTGCACGGAGTTCCAAAATATTGATCGGTAATCTCACCTCCTGAGATTCCCAAACTCCTTGTGCCGTCAGAGATCCCCACACAGCTCCCCAACCTGTGAGACTTGCATCGGTTGAAATTACAGTCCAGGTCGGAAGCACAAAAGAAGCCCCCTGAATTAAACGATGGTGATCTGTCCACCATGTTAGAGAGTGTCGAACAATCGGTTTTAAAGATATTAATTGAGATATCTTCGTGTAATCCTTGCACCATTGCTTCAGCATACAGAGCTGAAGAGGTCGCATGTGAAAACGAGCAAAGGGGATCGCGTCCGATGCAGCAGTCATAAGACCTAGAATTTCCATGCATAAGGCTACCGAAGGGAATGATTGTGACTGAAGGTTTCGACAAGCTGCAATCAATTTTAGACGTCTCTTGTCTGTTAAAGACAGAGTCATGGACACTGAATCCATCTGGAAACCCAGAAAGGTTACCTTTGTCTGAGGAATCAAAGAACTTTTTGGTAAATTGATCCTCCAACCATGATCTTGAAGAAACAACACAAGTCGATTCGTATGAGATTCTGCTAAATGTAAAGACTGAGCAAGTACCAAGATATCGTCCAAATAAGGAAATACCACAATACCCTGTTCTCTGATTACAGACAGAAGGGCACCGAGAACCTTTGTAAAAATTCTTGGAGCTGTAGCTAGGCCAAACGGCAGAGCCACAAACTGGTAATGCTTGTCCAGAAAAGAGAATCTCAGGAACAGATAATGATCTGGATGAATCGGAATATGCAGATATGCATCCTGTAAATCTATTGTGGACATATAATTCCCTTGCTGAACAAAAGGCAAGATAGTCCTTACAGTTACCATCTTGAACGTTGGTATTCTTACATAACGATTCAATATTTTTAGATCCAGAACTGGTCTGAAGGAATTCTCCTTCTTTGGTACAATGAAGAGATTTGAATAAAACCCCATCCCCTGTTCCAGAACTGGAACTGGCATAATTACTCCAGTTAACTCTAGATCTGAAACACATTTCAGAAATGCTTGAGCTTTTACTGGATTTACTGGGACACGGGAAAGAAAAAATCTCTTTGCAGGAGGTCTCATCTTGAAACCAATTCTGTACCCTTCTGAAACAATGCTCTGAATCCAAAGATTGTGAACAGAATTGATCCAAATTTCCTTGAAAAAACGTAACCTGCCCCCTACCAGCTGAGCTGGAATGAGGGCCGCACCTTCATGTGGACTTAGAAGCAGGCTTTGCCTTTCTAGCTGGCTTGGATTTATTCCAGACTGGAGATGGTTTCCAAACTGAAACTGCTCCTGAGGATGAAGGATCAGGCTTTTGTTCTTTGTTGAAACGAAAGGAACGAAAACGATTATTAGCCCTGCTTTTACCTTTAGATTTTTTATCCTGTGGTAAAAAAGTTCCTTTCCCACCAGTAACAGTTGAAATAATGGAATCCAACTGTGAACCAAATAATTTGTTACCCTGGAAAGAAATGGAAATTAAAGTTGATTTAGAAGCCATATCAGCATTCCAAGTTTTAAGCCATAAAGCTCTTCTAGCTAAAATAGCTAGAGACATAAACCTGACATCAACTCTGATAATATCAAAAATGGCATCACAGATAAAATTATTAGCATGCTGTAGAAGAATAATAATATCATGAGAATCATGATGTGTTACTTGTTGCGCTAAAGTTTCCAACCAGAAAGTTGAAGCTGCAGCAACATCAGCCAAAGATATAGCAGGTCTAAGAAGATTACCTGAACACAGATAAGCTTTTCTTAGAAAGGATTCAATTTTCCTATCTAAAGGATCCTTAAATGAAGTACCATCTGACGTAGGAATAGTAGTACGTTTAGCAAGGGTAGAAATAGCCCCATCAACTTTAGGGATTTTGTCCCAAAATTCTAATCTGTCAGACGGCACAGGATATAATCGCTTAAAACGTTTAGAAGGAGTAAATGAATTACCCAATTTATCCCATTCTTTGGAAATTACTGCAGAAATAGCATTAGGAACAGGAAAAACTTCTGGAATAACCACAGGAGCTTTAAATACCTTATCCAAACGTTTAGAATTAGTATCAAGAGGACCAGAATCCTCTATTTCTAAAGCAATTAGTACTTCTTTAAGTAAAGAACGAATAAATTCCATTTTAAATAAATATGAAGATTTATCAGCATCAACCTCTGAGACAGAATCCTCTGAACCAGAAGAGTCATCAGAATCAGAATGATGATGTTCATTTAAAAATTCATCTGTAGGGAGAGAAGTTTTAAAAGATTTTTTTACGTTTACTAGAAGGAGAAATAACAGACAAAGCCTTCTTTATGGATTCAGAAACAAAATCTCTTATATTATCAGGAACATTCTGCACCTTAGATGTTGAAGGAACTGCAACAGGCAATGGTACTTTACTAAAGGAAATATTATCTGCTTTAACAAGTTTGTCATGACAATCAATACAAACAACAGCTGGAGGAATAGCTACCAAAAGTTTACAGCAGATACACTTAGCTTTGGTAGATCCAGCACTAGACAGCGATTTTCCTGTAGTATCTTCTGACTCAGATGCAACGTGAGACATCTTGCAATATGTAAGAGAAAAAACAACATATATATAAAGCAAAATTGATCAAATTCCTTAAATGACAGTTTCAGGAATGGGAAAAAATGCCAAAGAACAAGCTTCTAGCAACCAGAAGCAATGAAAAAATGAGACTTAAATAATGTGGAGACAAAAGCGACGCCCATATTTTTCGCGCCAATAAGACGCCCACATTATTTGGCGCCTAAATGCTTTTTGGCGCCAAAATGACGCCACATCCGGAACGCCGACATTTTTGGCGCAAAATAACGTCAAAAAATGACGCAACTTCCGGCGACACGTATGACGCCGGAAACGGAAACGAATTTTTTTGCGCCAAAAAAGTCAGCGCCAAGAATGACGCAATAAAATGAAGCATTTTCAGCCCCCGCGAGCCTAACAGCCCACAGGGAAGAGTCAAATTTTTGAAGGTAAGAAAAAATGATTAAATCAAATGCATTATCCCAAATATGAAACTGACTGTCTGAAAATAAGGAAAGTTGAACATTCTGAGTCAAGGCAAATAAATGTTTGAATACATATATTTAGAACTTTATAAACAAAGTGCCCAACCATAGCTTAGAGTGTCACAGAAAATAAGATTTACTTACCCCAGGACACTCATCTACATGTTTGTAGAAAGCCAAACCAGTACTGAAACGAGAATCAGCAGAGGTAATGGTATATATAAGAGTATATCGTCGATCTGAAAAGGGAGGTAAGAGATGAATCTCTACGACCGATAACAGAGAACCTATGAAATAGACCCCGTAGAAGGAGATCACTGCATTCAAATAGGCAATACTCTCCTCACATCCCTCTGACATTCACTGCACGCTGAGAGGAAAACCGGGCTCCAACTTGCTGCGGAGCGCATATCAACGTAGAATCTAGCACAAACTTACTTCACCACCTCCATCGGAGGCAAAGTTTGTAAAAACTGAATTGTGGGTGTGGTGAGGGGTGTATTTATAGGCATTTTGAGGTTTGGGAAACTTTGCCCCTCCTGGTAGGAATGTATATCCCATACGTCACTAGCTCATGGACTCTTGCTAATTACATGAAAGAAATATAAAATACCAATGGGAATATATTTCAAGTATATTTTTCTCATATGAATTCATAGGGTTGATAATAATTGTACCGCACATATATTTAACAAAAGATATATATTTCCTTCTTAATACAGGGATAGTCCACAGCTGCATTCCTTACTATATACTCTGGTATTTTTATGTTAAACAATACAGACACATTTTCACAGCTTTTGCTCATATTTACCAAGGATGCCAATAATACTGGACACTGTAAGAAATGAAAATCCTCCCTTGCTCTGATAAATAGTATATTCATTTGGTAGACGCAAAGGGAAGCAATGTGCCTTGTGAGTCACAGGTCAGACAAGCCTGATTTGTAAAGCATTTTGTCACTATAAACAGTAACACAGACTAAAAAAATATATATATTAAAATATAATTGAGCAAGTCTCCTATCCTGATAATATCAAACCACATAGATAAATAGTTATATGTTTAATAAAAAAATTCTTAGAAAATGCTGGTACAGGCTAAGGTCATGAACAACACTTTATTTCAATAAAATTGAAAACCATTGTTTGAAAAACATATCTATTTCTATGTACAAAATGAAAGCATTTTGCAAAATCAGTTTTGCAATAGAAAAAGCTAAATGAGTGACTAAGTTATGTAAACAATGTATCAGGGATGATATGTGCAGGAAGGGCATTCACCCCTTTACTATTTGTAGAACTTTTTTTAGTTAATGTTCTGTTATTCTGTAGCAAGAGTACTTTGGCATTGTATAACTAATCAATAGGTAAATGCCTTATTGTGTAATTAAAAAGCAGTTTGAATTTATTTTCATAATTAGCCAAAATTCTCTGTTTTTTTTCTCTTTGACCAAAATCAGCCATCTTTAACAGGAGGCAGGAAGAGACAAAAAGACTTGTTTGTTTTCCCAAATTTATGCTCAATTCAAAAAGGGTTTGGCCTATCATATAATAGTAGAAAAGTCCAGCATCAAAAGAAATCCAGAGGGTAATCCTCAGAGTGACTGCCACACTCAAAGACATATATCCAAAAAACAATGGGAAAACTGTAGTAAAAATCCAAATTTTATTGTGATACAGGATCAGACATAAAAACCACAACGTTTCGGGGTTGGTTTTTATGTCTGATCCTGTATCACAATACAATTTGGATTTTTACTAGAGGAGTTTTCCCATTGTTTTTTGGCCTATCATATGCCAGTCGAAGGCTAATTGGGAGTATCTGTAAAACCAAGGCCTAGCCTAAGAGACAAAAGGTGTATCTGGGGGTGAATTTTCCAGGGTTAAAATCTGTAAACTGTGTCACCACACCCTTCGTTTACCGTATTTTCCATAAAAAATATGAAAATATGAATTTCTGAAGGAAAAGAAAACATACTTTAACAGATTTATTGATCAGAGAACAAACTACCTACTATGACAGCATAGGAGAAAACCAGCTCATAGTGAATCTATGGAGGTTCATGACACTGTAAAAACGGCAAGAAAAAAGCATAAACTACAACCGTGACCGATTTGTGTGCAAAATGTTGCATTTTGCTCTATTCATTCAGTGTATGATTAATCCTAGTCACCATAGCCGTATAAAAAACAGAATTTATGCTTACCTAATAAATTACTTTATCTTGTGGTGTATCCAGTCCACGGATTCATCCTTTACTTGTGGGATATTCTCCTTCCCTACAGGAAGTGGCAAAGAGAGCACACAGCAGAGCTGTCCATATAGCTCCCCCTCTAGCTCCACCCCCCAGTCATTCAACCGAAGGTTAGGAAGAAAAAGGAGAAACCATAGGGTGCAGTGGTGACTGTAGTTTAAAAATAAAAACCAACTGTCTTAAAACGACAGGGCGGGCCGTGGACTGGATACACCACAAGAGAAAGTAATTTATCAGGTAAGCATAAATTCTGTTTTCTCTTGTAAGGTGTATCCAGTCCACAGATTCATCCTTTACTTGTGGGATACCAATACCAAAGCTTTAGGACACGGATGAAGGGAGGGAACAAGACAGGTACCTTAAACGGAAGGCACCACTGCTTGTAAAACCTTTCTCCCAAAAATAGCCTCCGAAGAAGCAAAAGTATTGAATTTGTAAAATTTTGAAAAAATATGCAGCGAAGACCAAGTCGCTGCCTTACAAATCCGTTCAACAGAAGCCTCATTTTTAAAAGCCCATGTGGAAGCCACTGCTCTGGTAGAATGAGCAGTAATTGTTTCAGGAGGCTGCTGGCCAGCAGTCTCATAGGCCAAACGGATGATGCTTTTCAGCCAAAAGGAAAGAGAGGTAGCGGTCGCCTTCTGACCTCTCCTCTTACCTGAATAGATAACAAAGAAGTTGTTTTGTCTGAAATCCTTAGTTTACCTGAATAGATAACAAACAAATAAGTTGTTTGTCTGAAATCCTTAGTTGCATGTAAATAGAACTTTAAAGCACGAACCACATCAAGATTGTGTAACAGACGTTCCTTCTTTGACGAAGGATTAGGGCACAGAGAAGGAACAACAATTTCCTGGTTAATATTCCTATTAGACACAACCTTAGGAAGAAAACCGGGTTTGGTACGTAAAACTACTTTATCTGCATGGAACACCAGGTAAGGTGAATCACACTGTAAAGCAGATAACTCTGAAACTCTTCGAGCAGAAGAGATAGCTATCAAAAACAAAACTTTCCAAGATAAAAGCTTAATATCTAAGGAATGTAAAGGTTCAAGTAAAAACACACTTTGCAAAAAATGTTACTGTGCCTTTAAGAGATAAAAAAGGCACACAATTTTCCAAAACAGTGAAAAATGCAGCAAACTTTTCGAAATTTTTACAGTGTGTACCTAAAGCACTAGTAAGATTGCACAACTAGCAATAAAAACGATTAACCCCTTAATGCCCAAAACGGATCAATAGTAAGCAACAGACCGGTTAAAAACAACTTCAGCACCTTGCCACAGCTCTGCTGTGGCCCTACCTGCCCTTAGGAGTCAGATTTGTGGAGAAAAAGCTTCTTATGGGCCCTCAAACTGTAGCAGGACCCTCCATGTGAAACAGCCTGAAGTTCTAGTCAATTTAACTGCGCATCTGAGGCACAAAATTAGGCCCCTCCCACCTTACTCCGATGCTGTGAGGCCTAAAGAAACACTTCTAAGTGTTTTAGTAATAGCCATGTGGGTAACAACCCCTGAAAGAAACCCAAAGAAACCTTCAAAGTGTCACAAAAAACAATATTTTTCAATAAAAACCGTTTGTCATTAAATAGTGTCAACCAGCAAAAAAATTAGCCCTGTAATGTAAGCTAGCAATTCCATACATAGTCTCTGAATACAGCTTACCCTTCCCTCATGGGGATCTTATCATTCTTTTTCCAGCATTATCACAGTCTTGTCTAGAAATAAAGGACTGAACATACCTTATTGCAGCCTAATCTGCAAACCGTTCCCCCCAACTGAAGTTTTCTTGTACTCCTCAGTCCTTTGTGGGAACAGCAGTGGATTTTAGTTACAACATGCTAAAATCATCTTCCTCCCTGCAGAAATCTTCATCTCTTTTCTGCTAGAGAGTAAATAGTACACACCGGTACCATGTAAAATAACAAACTTTTGCTTGTAGAAAATAAAAACTACAATTCTAACACCACATTCACTTTACACTTCCGATTGCTTAGAGCCGGCAAAGAGAATGACTGGGGGGTGGAGCTAGAGGGGGAGCTATATGGACAGCTCTGCTGTGTGCTCTCTTTGCCACTTCCTGTAGGGAAGGAGAATATCCCACAAGTAAAGGATGAATCCGTGGACTGGATACACCTTACAAGAGAAATACCTTTTCTTGAGGCTGCAGTGAGTCAGACTGAATCTAAACAACAATGCAATAGAAAACTTAACATGACGTTCAGCTGAGGTCATTTGCATACACTAGGTCTTCCAGAATTCCAGCACCCCACCTAGCTCGATATGGGAGAGGGACTCAACAATGCAACTCACTAATCAAATATGGGACGCTTGCTTAATTGAGCAATGGCTCTTCACAAAGTCTTTTAAAGCATATTTGCTTTGCAATAGTGATAGCAACAAGTAACCTACAAAGCCAATTGATTAAAATTACTATTTTAAGAGATTATATGGCCCCTGATCTACACATAGTGTTGATTTGTATTGCAATGAGGTCTTTCTAAAGCACTTCTTCCATGTGACATGTAAAACTTTAGAGGAGATTAGCTATAAGGCACTTCTTTGTCAAGGTGAACAAAACAGCCATTCATCAGCAAATAACCATGTGAAAACAGTTTATAATCATCAAATGCTTTATAATAAAGAGGAACATTGACAAATCAGCCATGATATGCTACTTACTTATAGCGCCTGTATAAGTTGGTTGTGTGAGGTCTTTGGGTACCTTCCGGTAAATATCAAACCTAAAAGAAAGATCAGATCATAAATATGCAAGTATGAAATGGAGCAAATTACATTTAGAAATCTCTTGTGATCATACAATTCTCTCACTGAGACATGCATATCTGCTGCTGGTGGCTATTAAACAGATTGTTACTTTAGTAGTTCATTTATAACTGTCCTTCACTGGCCTCAGCAGAGGAGATGAGACAACATAAAAGGCTTTAAAACCTTAGGGAAACCCATCATGAATTTATTATTTTTATCTGAATTCATCTGAAAATTACAAAGAACTGGAAAACACTAAAGTATTGTGATTATATAAAAGATAACCAAATATGTAAAGCACAACTAGAATTAGTAATACAAAAAAGGGCAGCTTTGGCAGTAACTATAACAGATTATAAATCTAACTGAAATATGGAAGAAGACAGACTAAATGAAAAGTTTCAAAGTCAGTTTAGTCTATGAGAATTTTAAGTCAAAGTTACATAGCTCTAAGAACTTGCAGCACAGACAAATAACACACTGCTTTGTTTTTTCCACTTGCCGTTCCAAAGCCAACATGTCATAACTCTATCCACGTAAAGTGTATTAATGGGCAAGTGAACGGAACTCATAGGCTGACAGCCAGAGCACTTGATGGCTCACCGATCTGGCAAAGACCTGTGGTTTTCACATGCTATTGCAAACACAGTTTACCCTCTGCTAATCTTAAATCCCTCCGATGAACAGCAGCATGCAATTATTAAAAGTAGTCTAATCTAGGGTATACTATGAACAAAGCACAAGGCCAAACCTCTTCAGCGAATACATCATTAAAACAAACACTCTTATAGAAGTGGTTTCAGTGGTTTTAAAACACACAAAGAAATTTCATTCAGTGCTCAACCTAGATTATATTATCCCTTGCTAAATCCATATAGGCTTCCATTCCCACAAACACACGTCCCCAAGCTACTTACACAGTTTAGAAAGAGACATTCTCCACATTTTTTTTTCTTTGTTCCATCTTAACCTTTTGACTGCTGAACCATTTCACATCCCTGTGCTGAAGCAATATCTACGCATTTACACTCACTGGATTTAAACTTAAAATGTCAGTGCTTTTTCTCTGTGAATTAGCCACGCAAGCCATATAGTAAACGCCAACACAGGAGTCATTTCCAAAATCATATATGGTATCAATTAAACGACCATTACAGGGATATGAAACCCAAAATCATTCTTTAATGATTCATAATTGAGCATGCAATTTTAAAATACTTTCTAAATTTACTTCTATTATAAATTGTTCTTTGTTGTCTTCGGCATGTTGAAATGCAGGGACGTATGCTTAGGAGCTGGCCCATTTCTGGAGCACTATTTGGCAGCAGTTTTGCAAGAATGTTACCAATTTGCAAGAGCACTAAATGGCAGCACTATTTCCTGTCATGTAGTGCTCCAGATGTCTACCTAGGTATCTGTTCAACACAGAATATTATGGGAACAAAGCAGATTTGATAACGGAATTAAATTGAAAACTTTTAAAATGGTTTGCTCTGTCTGAATCACAAAATAAAATGTTGGGGTTTCATATCGCTTTAAATAAAGTAGAATTGCAACAAATGCATAATAAAGACAATGCATTATCACTTATGCCGGCCCCTATATCATGTGACAGCCATGAGCAAGTCAAAGTAAACACTAAACTTGCCACGTGCTCAGTAGTACCTACCTGGTGCACCAGAAAGAGTGCAATTAAAAGACATTTTGATCATGAAAGTAAATTGGAAGGTCTCTTAAAGAACTGTATGCTCTAAATCATGAAAGCTCAAATTTCATTTTAGTGCAGGGCTTAAAGGGACACTGAACCCAAATTTTTCTTTCGTGATTTAGATAGAGCATGACATTTTAAGCAACTTTCTTATTTACTCCTATTATCAAAATTTGATTCATTCTCTTGGTATCTTTATTTGAAATGCAAGAATCTATGTTTAGATGCCGGCCCATTTTTGGTGAACAACCTGGGTTGTTCTTGCTGATTGGTGGATACAGTCATCCACCAATAATAAAAAGTGCTATCCAGAGTTCTGAACCTCCAAAAAAGCTAAGATGCCTTCTTTTTCAAATAAAGATAGCAAAAGAACGAAGAAGAAAAATTATAATAGGAGTAAATTAGAAAGTTGCTTAAAATTGCATGCTCTTTTTCTCTTTGCTTTGCCATTTTTTCAGGGCTACACTGCGTCTATTTTCAAGCAGCATGACTACATATTTAAATAACACAAGAGTATATAATGACAATTATTTCCCTTTGCAGTGTGTGTGTGTATATATATATATATATATATATATATATATATATATATATATATATATATATACACACACACACACACACACACACACACATACATATATATATATACACACACACACATATATATATTTGTATGTATGTATGTACAGGGAGTGCAGAATTATTAGGCAAGTTGTATTTTTGAGGATTAATTTTATTATTGAACAACAACCATGTTCTCAATGAACCCAAAAAACTCATTAATATCAAAGCTGAATATTTTTGGAAGTAGTTTTTAGTTTGTTTTTAGTTATAGCTATTTTAGGGGGATATCTGTGTGTGCAGGTGACTATTACTGTGCATAATTATTAGGCAACTTAACAAAAAAACAAATATATACCCATTTCAATTATTTATTTTTACCAGTGAAACCAATATAACATCTCAACATTCACAAATATACATTTCTGACATTCAAAAACAAAACAAAAACAAATCAGTGACCAATATAGCCACCTTTCTTTGCAAGGACACTCAAAAGCCTGCCATCCATGGATTCTGTCAGTGTTTTGATCTGTTCACCATCAACATTGCATGCAGCAGCAACCACAGCCTCCCAGACACTGTTCAGAGAGGTGTACTGTTTTCCCTCCTTGTAAATCTCACATTTGATGATGGACCACAGGTTCTCAATGGGGTTCAGATCAGGTGAACAAGGAGGCCATGTCATTAGATTTTCTTCTTTTATACCCTTTCTTGCCAGCCACGCTGTGGAGTACTTGGACGCGTGTGATGGAGCATTGTCCTGCATGAAAATCATGTTTTTCTTGAAGGATGCAGACTTCTTCCTGTACCACTGCTTGAAGAAGGTGTCTTCCAGAAACTGGCAGTAGGACTGGGAGTTGAGCTTGACTCCATCCTCAACCCGAAAAGGCCCCACAAGCTCATCTTTGATGATACCAGCCCAAACCAGTACTCCACCTCCACCTTGCTGGCGTCTGAGTCGGACTGGAGCTCTCTGCCCTTTACCAATCCAGCCACGGCCCATCCATCTGGCCCATCAAGACTCACTCTCATTTCATCAGTCCATAAAACCTTAGAAAAATCAGTCTTGAGATATTTCTTGGCCCAGTCTTGACGTTTCAGCTTGTGTGTCTTGTTCAGTGGTGGTCGTCTTTCAGCCTTTCTTACCTTGGCCATGTCTCTGAGTATTGCACACCTTGTGCTTTTGGGCACTCCAGTGATGTTGCAGCTCTGAAATATGGCCAAACTGGTGGCAAGTGGCATCTTGGCAGCTGCACGCTTGACTTTTCTCAGTTCATGGGCAGTTATTTTGCGCCTTGGTTTTTCCACACGCTTCTTGCGACCCTGTTGACTATTTTGAATGAAACGCTTGATTGTTCGATGATCACGTTTCAGAAGCTTTGCAATTTTAAGAGTGCTGCATCCCTCTGCAAGATATCTCACTATTTTTTACTTTTCTGAGCCTGTCAAGTCCTTCTTTTGACCCATTTTGCCAAAGGAAAGGAAGTTGCCTAATAATTATGCACACCTGATATAGGGTGTTGATGTCATTAGACCACACCCCTTCTCATTACAGAGATGCACATCACCTAATATGCTTAATTGGTAGTAGGCTTTCGAGCCTATACAGCTTGGAGTAAGACAACATGCATAAAGAGGATGATGTGGTCAAAATACTCATTTGCCTAATAATTCTGCACTCCCTGTATGTATGTATATAAAACAATGTATGATGGTTTGTCTTATTAGGTATGCGATACACTAATCTAAAAGAACAACAAATCCTTATATAATGTGCAATACATAAGAGTGTGTGTGTGTGTGGTCTCTCTCTCTCTTATATATATATATATATATATATATATATATATATATATATATATATATATATATATATATATATATATATATATATATATATGCGCGCCTCTATAGAGATCTATTCCCACTACTTTATACTATTGCATTAGTCAAGGATTTCAACCTTGACAATATTGGTACTATTTGCTATTCGTACATACTTTTACATACTATTGTTTGTATGAAAACTATTTGCTACCTGGTTTTGTAACAAACGAACACTACCGGATCTGTTGCTTTGCAATATCCAGCTTTTTAAAGAAAATAACATCCACAGCTCAGATCCACGAAGTGGAATACCACAAGTTATCATTGAGTGTCTGTTACATACCTCATATGTTTGAGGATTGAACATGTGAGTGGCCATTTGTCTTTTTTACACAATTGCTTTTATTTTAATAAAACTATTTTACGCTATGTATCTCTCTTCAGCCTTTATTTCTGCATAATACTGCGGGGAATTTGGAGACTCTCCATCATCAGCATAAAGAATCCATAAAATGAGAGGAGAAGGCAAGACACAGAACACAGAATCCATACTCTGAGATGAGAAGAAAAGATACAGAATACAGAATCCATACTCTGAGAGGAGAAGAAAAGATACAGAATACAGAATCCATACTCTGAGAGGAGAAGACAAAAGACAGACGGCCTGGCATCTACCTACACCTTTTCCGGAAGTTTCTCACTTACAAGAGGCGGCAACTTACCTCATACGATTGAGGTTTGTTCTAGTAAGTGCAATACCTACTGGATTAAGCGTGATAAGCATCTTTTCACTTGCAATATTTTCTTTTCACATTTAATTTGTGGCTGGACTTTTTTCTTTTATTGTGTTTTTAACTATACGCAGTAATACATGTATGGAACATAATATATATATTTATTTTTTCCAGATAGAGCATGCAATTTTAATCACCTTTCTAATTTACTCCTATAATTAATTTTTATTTGTTCTCTTGCTATCTTTATTTGAAAAAGAAGGCATCTAAGCTAAGGAGCTAAGGACAGCACTTGTTTAATGGTGGGTGCATTTAGCTATCAATCAGCAAGCACAACCCAGGTTGTGAACCAAAAACGGTCCTGCTTCTAAACTTACATTCTTGCTTTTCAAATAAAGATAGCAAGAGAATGAAGAAAATGAAGTACGTTGCCATTCAAACGTATGCTGTGCGATACACAGACTTTTCACTTCTCAACTGTCGCCATTTCCCGGTTACAGACTTCTGCCCACCTTGACTCACCAGCTGTTTCAAAAAAACACCTCCGTCTGGGATGTAGATTCGTGAAGTGCTACGTGCGCTCTGTGAATTAAGTTTGGTGGTACGGAACACAGCGTATCCCTTTTCGGTCAAGTTTGAGTCAGGCTTCAAACACAGGAAAAAACAAAATCCTTACTTGTGGGATACCAATACCAAAGCTTTAGGACACGGATGAAGGGAGGGAACAAGACAGGAACCTAAACGGAAGGCACCACTGCTTGTAGAACCTCTCCCCCAAAAATAGCCTTCGAAGAAGCAAAAGTATCAAATTTGTAAAACTTGGAAAAAGGTATGAAGCGAAGACCAAGTCGCAGCCTTACAAATTTGTTCAACAGAAGCATCATTTTTAAAAGCCCATGTGGAAGCCACCCCGCTCTAGTAGAGTGAGCAGTAATTCTTTAAGGAGGCTGTTGTCCAGAAGTCTCATAAGCCAAACGGATGATGCTTTTCAGCCAAAAGGAAAGAGGTAGCCGTAGCCTTTTGACCCCTACGCTTTCCAGAATAGACAACAAAGAAGATGTTTGATGAAAATCTTTGGTTGCCTGCAAATAAAACTTCAAAGCACGAACCACGTCCAAGTTGTGCAACAAACGTTCCTTCTCAGAAGAAGGATTAGGACACAGAG
Source organism: Bombina bombina (assembly GCF_027579735.1). Lineage (NCBI taxonomy): Eukaryota > Metazoa > Chordata > Amphibia > Anura > Bombinatoridae > Bombina > Bombina bombina. The sequence continues at coordinate 397,916,163 of NC_069504.1, read as the reverse complement.
AAGGAACAACAATTTCCTGATTGATATTCCTGTTAGTAACAACCTTAGGGAGGAACCCAGGTTTGGTACGCAAAACCACCTTATCAGCATGGAAAACAAGATAAGGCGAGTCACATTGTAATGCAGATAGTTCAGAAACTCTTCGAGCTGAAGAGATAGCAACTAGAAACAGAACTTTCCAAGATAGAAGCTTAATATCTATGGAATGCATGGGTTCAAACGGAACCCCCTGAAGAACTTTAAGAACTAAATTTAGACTCCATGGCGGAGCAACAGGTTTAAACACAGGCTTGATTCTAACTAAAGTCTGACAAAAAGCCTGAACGTTTGGGACATCTGCCAGACGCTTGTGCAATAGAATGGACAAAGCAGATATCTGTCCTTTTAAGGAACTAGCTGACAATCCTTTCTCCAATCCCTCTTGGAGAAAGGACAAAATCCTAGGAATCCTGACTTTACTCCACGAGTAGCCATTGGATTTGCACAAAAAAAGATATTTACGCCATATCTTATGATAGATTTTCCTGGTGACAGGCTTTCGAACCTAGAATCAAGGTATCTATGACCGACTCAGAGAAACCCCGCTTTGATAATATCAAGCGTTCAATCTCCAAGCAGTCAGTTGCAGAGAAATTAGATTTGGATGCTTGAACGGACCGTGAATAAGAAGGTCCTGTCTCTGTGGCAGAGTACATGGTATGCAGACTTGGTGGACATGTCATCTCTGCCACCAAGTCCTGCTTGGCCACGCAGGTGTTATCAAAATCACCAAAGCTCTCTCCCGTTTGATTCTGGCAATCAGACGCGGAAGGAGAGGGAATGGTGGAAACACATAAGCCAGGTTGAACGACCAGGGTACTGCTAGAGCATCTATCAGTACTGCCCGAGGATCCCTTGACCTGGACCCGTAACGAGGAAGTTTGGCGTTCTGACGAGACGCCATCAGATCCAATTCTGGTGTGCCCCAAAGCTGAACCAGTTGAGCAAACACCTCCGGATGGAGTTCCCACTCCCCCGGATGAAAAGTCTGACGACTTAGAAAATCTGCCTCCCAGTTCTCTACCCCTGGGATATAGATTGCTGATAGATGGCAAGAGTGAGTCTCTGCCCATCGGATTATTCTGGAAACTTCTATCATCGCTAAGGAACTCCTTGTTCCCCCCTGATGATTGATGTAAGCCACAGTCGTGATGTTGTCCGACTAAAATCTGATGAATCTGGCCGAAGCCAGCTGAGGCCATGCCTGAAGAGCATTGAAGATCGCTCTTAATTCCAGAATATTTATCGGTAGGAGAGCCTCCTCCCGAGTCCACAAACCCTGTGCTTTCAGGGAATTCCAGACTGCACCCCAGCCCAGAAGGTTGGCGTCCGTCGTCACTATAACCCACACTGGCCTGCAGAAACACATTCCTTGGGACAGGTGATCCTGTGACAACCACCAGAGAAGAGAATCTCTGGTCTCCTGATCCAGATTTATCTGAGGAGATAAATCTGCATAATCCCCATTCCACTGTCTGAGCATGCATAGTTGCAGTGGTCTGAGATGTAAACGAGCAAACGGAACTATGTCCATTGCCGCTACCATTAGTCCGATTACCTCCATATACTGAGCCACTGACGGCCGAGGAATGGAATGAAGAGCTTGGCAGGTGGCTAAAATCTTTGATTTCCTGACCTCCGTCAGAAATATTTTCATGTCCACCGACTCTATCAGATTCCCTAGGAATGAAACTCTTGTGAGAGGGGAAAGAGAACTCTTTTTTACGTTCACCTTCCACCCATGAGATCTTAGAAAGGCCAACACGAAGTCCGTGTGAGACTTGGTTAGCTGGAAAGTCGACGCTTGAATTAGAATGTCGTCTAGATAAGGCGCCACTGCTATGCCCTGCGGCCTTAAAACCGCCAGAAGGGCCCCTAGCCCCTTTGTGAAAATTCTTGGAGTCATGGCCAACCCGAAGGGAAGAGCCACAAACTGGTAATGCTTATCCAGAAAAGCAAACCTGAGGAATTGGTGATGATCCTTGTGGATAGGAATGTGTAGATACGCATCCTTTAAGTTCACGGTGGTCATATATTGACCCTCCTGGATCATTGGTAAAATAGTCCGAATGGTCTCCATCTTGAAGGATGGGACTCTGAGGAATTGGTTTAGGATCTTGAGATCTAGGATTGGTCTGAAGGTTCCCTCTTTTTTGGGAACCACAAACAGATTGGAGTAGAACCCCTGCCCCTGTTCTGTTTTTGGAACAGGGCAGATCACTCCCATGGTAAGTAGATCTTCTACACAGCGTAAGAACGCCTCTCTTTTTGTCTGGTTTACAGACAATTGAGAAAGATGGAATCTCGCCCTTGGAGGAGAATCTTTGAAATCTAGAAGATACCCCTGGGTTACGATGTCTACAGCCCAGGAGTCCTGAACGTCTCTTACCCAAGCCTGAGCAAAGAGAGAGAGTCTGCCCCCTACTAGATCTGCTCCCGGATCGGGGCTACCCCTTCATGCTGTCTTGGTGGCAGCAGCAGGCTTCTTGGCCTGTTTACCCTTGTTCCAAGCCAGGTTAGGTCTCCAGACTGGCTTGGCTTGAGCAAAGTTCCCCTCTTGCCTTGCAGCAGGGGAAGAGGAAGTGGGACCACCCTCGAAGTTTCGAAAGGAACGAAAATTATTCTGTTGGGTCCTCATCTTATTTGACTTATCCTGAGGAAGGGCATGACCCTTCCCTCCAGTGATATCTGAAATGATCTCTTTCAGTTCAGGCCCGAATAGGGTCTTACCCTTGAAAGGGATGGTCAAAAGCTTAGATTTTGATGACACATCAGCAGACGAGGACTTAAGCCATAACGCTCTACGCGCTAAAATGACAAAACCTGAATTCTTTGCCGCTAATTTAGCCAGATGGAAAGCGGCGTCTGTAATGAAAGAATTAGCTACCTTAAGAGCCCTAATTCTATCTAGAATATCATCTAATGGGGTCTCCACCTGAAGAGCCTCTTCCAGAGCCTCAAACCAAAAAGGCAGCTGCAGTGGTTACAGGAACAATGCACGCTATAGGCTGGAGAAGAAAAACCCTGATGAACAAAAATTTTCTGGTGGCGGATATGGGAAACATCCTCTTAAAAATAGGAGGGGGAGCGAACGGAATACCTGGTCTATCCCACTCCTTAGTAACAATGTCCGAAATCCTCTTAGGGACCGGAAAAACATTAGTGTAAACAGGAACCTCTAAATATTTGTCCATTTTACACAATTTCTCTGGAACTACAATAGGATCATAATCATCCAGAGTCGCTAAAACCTCCCTGAGCAATAAGCGGAGGTGTTCTAGCTTAAACTTAAATGCCGTCATATCTGAATCTGTCTGAGGGAACATATTTCCTGAATCAGAAATCTCTCCCTCAGATAGCAAATCCCTCATCCCTAACTCTGAACATTGTGAGGGAACATCGGATACGGATACTAAAGCGTCAGAAGGCTCAGCATTTGTTCTTAACCCAGAGCTACTGCGTTTCCCTTGCAACCCAGGAAGTTTAGATAAAACCTCTGTGAGGGTAGTATTCATAACTGAGGCCATATCTTGCAAGGTGAAAGAATTAGACGCACTAGAGGTACTTTGCGTCACTGGTTGTGACACTTGGGGAGAACTAGATGGCAAAACCTGATTTCCTTCTGTCTGAGAATCATCCAGTGCCAAACTTTTATAAGTCAAAATATGCTGTTTGCAATTTATAGACATATCAGTACATGTGGGACACATTCTAAGAGGGGGTTCCACAAAGGCTTCTAAACATATTGAGCAAGGAGTTTCCTCAATGTCAGACATGTTGAACAGGCTAGTAATGAGACAAGCAAGCTTGGAAAACACTTTATTCAGAGAAAAAACAACAATTATAAAAACAATTATAAAAAACGGTATGCCTTTAAGACAAAAAAAAGGCATACACAAACTGCAAAACTGCTTAAAATAACCTCAAATTTTTCCGAAATGTTTACAGTAGAATAAATAAGCTTTAGTAAGATTGCACCACAAGCAATTTAAACAATTAACCCCAAATATGGAAACCGGATTGACAAAGTGCCAAAAACTGGCAAAACCCCTGTCAGCACCTTGCCACAGCTCTGCTGTGGCGCCTACCTGCCCTTAGGGATTGGTAATGTGGGGATAAAGCTTCGATTTGGCCCAAGAAGTTCACCAGGACCCTCCGGTGATGTAGCTTGCTGCTTGTTCAGAGAAAACAACTGCGCAACTGAGGGGCGAAAATAGACCCCGCCCATCTCACTCGATGTTACTGAGGCCTTCAAAAAACACACCAAGCGTTTTACCAGCCATGTGGGTTCTAAAAACCCCAAAAAGCCAAGTCTACCCTCAATACAGTTGTACCTTAAAGTATAATTAATAGAACTCCCAGAACACAGAACCGTTTGCTATAAATCATTCAAACTGATTGTCAACCATAAGTTTCGCCCTTATGCAAGCTTAGTAATGCCACTATAAATCTAGGATTACTGCTTACCCTTACCCTTCCCCTCATGGGGATACTGTTAGCCTTTCTGAAATATCACAGTCTCTCCAGAAAAAATGACTGAGCATACCTCATTGCTGTATAGCAAGAAACCGTTCCTCACACTGAAGTTTTCCTATTCTCCTCAGCATCTGTGGGACAAGCAGTGGACCTTAGTTACAAATGCTAAGATCATCATCCTCTAGGCAGAAATCTTCATCCATCTCCTGTCTGAGAGTAAATAGTACACACCGGTACCATTTAAAAATAAACTCTTGCTTGAAGAAAAATAAAAACTAACAGTTTATCACCTCTTTCACTTTACCCTTCCTGCTTAGAGCCGGCAAAGAGAATGACTGGGGGGTGGAGTTAAGGGGGGAGCTATATAGACAGCTCTGCTGTGGTTGCTCTCTTTGCCACTTCCTGTTAGGAAGGATAATATCCCACAAGTAAGGATGAAACCGTGGACTCGGTACATCTTGAAAAAGAGATGTCAATGTCCACAGCATTGCACACAGTACACAGCGCTTGAAATCAGGTCGGATAATCAAAAGAGCAGCCTGTTTAGGTTTATATGTGAGAACAAAGTAGAATACACCTCCAACTAGCAGATGTATAAGCTTATGGTTCAGGTGCGCAAAACTGGAGGTACTGGTAAATAGCTTAAGCAGACCACTTCTGCTATATAGAATATGCAAGTGTATAATAAGTGACAAAATGAACTATCTATACTGGCTGCTAAGGGTACATGTACCAGTATGCGGGAATTCCTTTTCCTAGAAATCCCTAATAAGTGGTAGTATGAGAAAGAAGGAAAAACTGGACTGGACCCAGCGCTAAGTAAGGATATTTTTAGTTCATAAAAGATAGAAAAGGGGAATTTAAAACGCTATGGAAGGAAGAGAGAATCACTTCATACAGAGGAACAAACTAGCAAATGAAATAGTACATAGGGGGGGTAATGAGAAAATGGGTATGACCTCTCACGGCCCCTATGTATTAATAAATGCGCATTGGTGCACGAAACTGATTATTCATGAATATCTGAAGCTAGTGGGCAAATGATACTAGTGGCAAGTAAATAATGGAATTCATAAAGTTCATGAAACAATTATGGTAGCGGATACGAAATCCGTATAAACAAAATAGCAGAGCTCCCACAGAGATTTCCTCCAGGGGATCTACTTACTCGCTACTACCCCAATCATATGAGGTAATGATAAAATATTACATTCACTTTCTGTAACTTTGCTCCATCTTGCATAAAAAAATCCTACATTTTCACAAATTGTTATACTCTCCCAGTTCTCCCATATATTTGGACACCTGCAAATTTGAATTTCATCAGAGAAACAAGAATCTACATTAATATCATTGTTATTATAGACTTCTATGGTTTAGGGCGATAAGGGCTTCTTTATGGTCTCCTGTCCCTCTGTGTATTGTGGCATCTGAGAAAGGGCCCACCCAGACCACCATGATTTAGTTTCATAAGATTCTATCAAGTGACCACCTGGGCATATGATATCCCCTCGTTTGAACGGGCAGCCTCTACTCTTTCAAAAGTTTAGTCACCTGTCCCATTTTAATGCTCACATAGGGTTGCTAGAGTACTTTTTGTAGCCATTAGTACCATATAAGCCCCACAGTACATAGGTGATTGCAATAGGTATTACAGTTATGTACATGGGCTTAAGACCCTTCATCTGAAAGAGAATAACCCCTTTTTAACATGACAGGTACTCGATGTGCGTTTTATAGTCAATTTAAAATAATTTTTCTTCTATAATTTAGAAAGAGAATACAGTTTTAAGAACCCTTCCAATTTAATTTTATTATAAAAATGTTCTTGGTTTGCTTGTTATCCTCTGTTAAAAAGAAGGATCAGCAGCTCAGGAGTGTGCATGTATCTGCAGCACTATATAACAGCAGTTTTGCAAGAATGTTATACATTAGCTTGAGCACTAGATGGAAGCACTATATCCTGTCATGAAGTGCTTCATAAACCTAACTAGGTATCACTCCAACAAAGAAAAACATGAGAATGAAGACATTTTGATAATAGAAGTCATTTGGAATGTTCCTTTAAAGTGAATGTAAATTTTACACTTACTAACAACCGCAATGCATTTCTTAACAGTACCTTAATGTAGTTGCATTTTTTTTATTTTTATTATATCCTTTGTTATTAAAATATTTATATTTTAAAATTTCTACCTTTTCACTGCCGACTCCTCCCCAAACCAACTTCCTTGTTCTCCTGATAAAGCGCGTTCACGATCGTATTTTAAACTGCGCAGGTGTCAAACTCCGCAATATTGTAAATAACAAAAATAGTATTCAATGAATGAATTACTACATTCATTGAGTACTATTATATCGTCGAGAGCAGCAGCATCTCGGCTATAGTGTTTAGTTATAGCTCTGCTATAAAGCTTCACTATGGAAGAAGTTTGTGTTGCTAAAGGATATGTCCCATCTGTGGTGCATGTGCATATGCTGCTAAAGCACCACAGAATTTAGAACTGTGAATAGGCTTTAATCTAATTAGGACATTACAAGTCCGGAGCAACCAAACATTATAATACCTTACGTGCATTTTTTTCCTCTAGCCTTGTCAGTATTCCAGAGTTTTAGCATATAGCGCGCCGGTCTAGGATAAGTATCTACATTATTTGAATAGCGGCGCGGTCATAGACCGCATCTCAGAGCACTATGCAGCAGCTGATAGTCGTTTGAGAGGTGGACAACTGTGAGCATATGATAGCCAATTAGTCAGTTTATTTAGAAGGTGTGTGCCCAATGACCAATTGGATTGCAGAGATTGTTGAGAACGTTATATTGCCGGTCCGGTGAACGTGCATTGCATCTGAAGGTGGATAAAATTTTCTAACGCATGCGCTGAAGAGGCCCATGACGTATCTGAAAAGGGGTTTAATGCCCCGGGGGGGAAAAAGCGGATTAGCAAGAGTAGCTGTCAATTATTGCAATAATGAGGGACAATATGCGGGCGGAGGAAGCGCAGCACGAAAACAGAGTTAAAAAGGTAAAATTTACGATTTAATAATAAAATTAGGAACATCGATGAATTAAAGTCCCCCTTATTTGAATTGCTTCACAATATTGTGTTAAGCACTAGAGGTGACTTTACATTCACTCTAAGCCCTTTAATAACAACATTATGTAACAGATATGTAGCACAGCACTGCAGCAGCATATGCAGGTGACTTGCTTTACACAGAAACCCTGCAACTTTTACAGAACTTTATACCTATTAGTTGTTGTTGTTTTTGGCATTAAGGTTTTTATAAAAATACCAATAATAATTCTGCCTCTCAGACTTAATTCAGCTAGGCAGCAGCACCTGCTTTAACCTTCAGTTGCTGTACGTCAGCAGGTACCAGAGCCAACTCTGGTGTTTATAAAGGAAATAAAATGAAGAACGTTGTTTGGTAATGTTGCAGGCATGGCTCCAGCGCTGCCGCCAGTCAGGAAAAGACGAATATGTTCTACTTCCTCTGTGATGGATGCAGGGCTGAGCTTCCTGACGCTATTTTAAGGTAATGTAAGAATGCTGACAAGCGTAATCCATATCCCCAAGCAGTCATTTCCTATGGAATTAATTTCCCCCTGCCCTTTACAAAATGTCAGTGTGAAAAAAATAATAGATATAATTAAATAGGAAAGATGGTTCTTGGGAACTAAATATTTAACACCCAACACAAAGACCCTTGCATATGCAAGGTCTTCAGTTTTTTTCCTGTAACATTTTTTATATCTACACACTTTACAATAATGCAGTGCATTACAAGAGATCTGCACAAAAGTACACACTTTATAAGCTTTTATCTGCACTGTATACATAAGAATTAAGCACTGCATTACAAGAGATCAACATAAAATTATAAGGTTTCCCCAATTCCCTTTAAATGCACACACCACTACATAACTCAGGTATGAGAATCAGACTGGTTGCAAGTATGGTAACATGCATAAGAAGGGCAATAGAAAACATTGTAAACAGAACATTAAAGAGACAGTATACACCCATTTTCATATAAAACTGCATGTATTAGACACTACTATAAAGAAAAATATGCACAAATACCTATATAAAACAAAATTTATGCTTACCTGATAAATTTCTTTCTTTCCGGACATGGAGAGTCCACAACGTCATTCCAATTACTAGTGGGATATTCAACTCCTGGCCAGCAGGAGGAGGCAAAGAACACCCTTACCCATAATCCCCAGTCATTCCGCCAGAGGAAAATGGAAAAAGAAGAAACACAAAGGTGAAAAAGGTGCCTGAGGCTTACTCAAAAAAACTGGCGAAATATAATTAAAAAGAGGGTGCGGTCGTGGACTCTCCATGTCTGGAAAGAAAGAAATTAAGGTAAGCATGAATTTTGTTTTCTTTCTTAAGACATGGAGAGTCCACAACGTCATTGCAATTACTAGTGGGAAGCAATATCCAAGCTAGAGGACACGGAATGAACAGGGAAGAAGTAAAAAGGCAGGAGGACCTACTAAACAAAAGGCACCACCGCTTGAAGAACCTTTCACCCAAAGGAAGCTTCAGCCGAGGCAAAAGTATCAAATTTGTAGTATGCAAAGAGGACCATGTTGCCGCCTTGCAAATCTGTTCCACAGAAGCTTCATTTTTGAAAGCCCGAGAAGAGGAGACAGCCCTAGTGGAATGAGCCGTAATTCTCTCAGGAAGCTGCTGTCCAGCAGTCTCATAAGACAAACGAATGATACTTCTTAAAGTGAAGGTAAACTTTGATGAACAAAAGCCCGTTTTTTAAAAAAAAAAAAAAAATACTATTAAAAACAGGGGCACTTTCATTCATCAAAGTTTACAAAGCAGCCGTTATGTTAAATAAATGAACTTTTTTTTCTTTTCACAGCTAGAACAGCTTGCCCACAGAGATCCTCTATTCAAGTCAGCAATGACTAATCCGTCTTCTTCCAATCACAGCATGGCCTCAGGCAATGACTACCCTGGGGGGAAAGCTGTAATTGGAGGAAGCAGGGTTAGTCATTGCTGACGTGTAAATAGAGGATCTCTATGTGGGGGAAGCTGTTCTAGCTGTGAAAAGAAAAAAAAAGGTAATTTTTTTAACATAATGGCTGCTTTGTAAACTTTGATTAATGAAAGTGCCCCTGTTTTTAATAGTATTTTTTTTAAAAAACGGGCTTTCATTCACTAAAGTTTGCCTTCACTTTAACCAGAGGGAAAGAGTAGTAGAAGTGGCCTTCTGACCTTTACGCTTTCCAAAGAAAACAACAAAAAGGGTAGAAGATTGCCTAAAATCTTTAGTAGCTTGAAGGTAAACCTTTAGGGCATGCACTTCCAAGTTATGCAAAAGACGTTCCTTATGAGAAGAAGGATTAGGACAAAAAGGAGGAACTACAATTTCTTGATAAATGTTTCGATCTAACACCACTTTAGGGAGAAAACCCAATTTAGCATGAAGGACCACCTTTTCTGCATGAAAGATAAAAAGGTACGGGGAATCACACTGCAAAGCTGAAAGCTCAGAAACTCTGCAAGCGGAAGAAATAGGAAGTAGAAACAAAACTTTCAAAGATAACAACTTTATATCAACAACATGCATCGGCTCAAACGGAGCCTGCTGAAAACTCTAAGAACTAGGTTAAAGGGACAGTCAACCCAAAAACTGTTATAAGTTATACATATAAACTTTTCATCGATCATCATTTACCAATGTAGCCCAGTTTTCTAATATATTGTGTTTGCCAGTAAATTCACTTACTGTTCGCGCCTCAGCCGTTTCAAAATGTCCGTTAAACCCCTCCCCTTTTTAGTCATCTGTGACATCAGAATGTTCCCCTTCAGTACAATAGGCGCATTGCGTATGTGCAGAAGCCTGTTACGAGGAGGATAGAAAAATTACATGGATCACAAGAACATGCTCATGTCACCGATTACGAAAAAGGGGAAGGGCTTAACGGACATTTTGAAAAATGGCTGCGGCACAAACAGTAAGTGATTTTACTGGCAAACACAATGTATTATAAACTTTCCATCAAACATCATTTACCAATGTAGATCAGTTTTTTATGTATAACTTAAAACGGTTTTTGGGTTGTCCCTTTAAGGCTCCAAGAAGGAGCAACAGGTTTAAAACACAGGCCTGATTCTGACCAGGGCCTGAACAAAAATCTTGAACATTTTGCAACTCTGCCAGACGTTTGTGCAAAAGGATAGACAGAGCAGAAAATTGCGTACTCTCGCGGTTTTAAAACAACTTTGCACATCCTCCATTGACAGAAGCAAAGAGAATGACTAGGGATTATGGGCAAGGGAAGTTACTTTGCTTTGCTGGGGTGCTCTTTGCCTCCTCCTGCTGGCCAGGAGCTGACTATTCCACTAGTAATTGGAATGATGTTATGGACTCTCCATGTCTTAGGAAAGAAAAATGTTGATGAGCTTAGACTAGGACAGCCCCTGAAAGGGGTGAGAAAGCAGGAAGAGCAGACCAACCTCTGCATATGAAAAGACCCATTACACAAACAGGAGCAAGCAGGAGTATGTAGACATGAGTCTACATCTAATAATTTGGGGCTTGGTTAGGAGTCTGAAAATCAGCACAATATTAATAAAAACTAAGCAAAACTACATATTGCTACAAAAACACTCCCAGATGGGCTGTATAAATAGATAATCTACAAAACATTTATGCAAAGAAAAATCTAGTGCATAGTGTCCCTTTAAATTAGTGCATGGTCTTACTGCCTTATTGTTTGTTTACATTATAGGTTTTACCATTGCAAAGGTTTGTAACACATCCATAGTCAGATCTTAATAGGCAAAACACTACTAGTCAAGAGCAGGACACTGATACTGAGCCAATCAGGGGTTTCATGAGTGCAGCCACCAATCAACAGGTTTTCAACTCTAAAGTGGCAATAAACTGTTGTTCACGAGGACTTTAAAAGGGACATAAAAACCCATTTTTTTTCTTTAAGATTCAGATAGATCATGTTATTTTAAGTATCTTTCTAATTTACTTCTATTATCAATTTTTTAAAAAACAAAACAAGTAAAGATGGGAATTAAGCTCAGGAGCTTGCACGTGTCTGGAGCACTATATGGCAGCAGCTGTGCAAGAATGTTATCTATTTGCAAGAGCTCTGGAAGGCAGCACTATTTCCTGTAGTGCTCCAGACACTTACCTAGGTATCTCTTCAACAAAGAATACCATGGGAACAAAGCAAATTTGATAATGAAGTAAATGTAAACTTTTTTAAATTGTATGCTCTGTCTAAATCACAAAAGAAAATATGTTGGACTTCATAGGCCTTTACTTTGTGCTTAACCTCTTCATGTGAGTTAAACACATAGGGGTCAATCATAATCCTTTATAAAAGATTATCTAAAATTATCATCAACAGAGAAACCCCACTGATGGGATAAGAACTCCAAAACCTTCCATTAGTAATTCAGAGCAAGCATACAGTTTTTAAAAAAAAGTTCCAATTTTTACTTCTATTATCAAATTTGCATCGCTCCCATGGTATTCTTTAAAGAAAAGATACCTAGGTAGAGGACTGGAGCTCTACGTGGCAGGAAATAGTGCTGCCATCTAGTGCTCTTGAGAAACTTCTGCCATATAGTTCTCCAGACAAGTGCACACTCCTGCACCTCTCTGATTTTCATTTGGTAATAGAAGCAAATTGAAAAAATATTTAAAATTGCACGCTCTGAGTCATGAAAGACATTTTGGGTTTCATGTCCCTAAAAGGCCTATGGGTATTTTTAAAAGGTAAATCATTTTTCTAAAGGATAATGACCGACCCCACAGTTTTCTACAGATAACAGAGCAATAAGAAAATGCCATTTCATTTTAAAGGGATAGTAAAAAAAACAACAACTCGTGTTTCAAATAGGGCATGCAATTTTAAACAACTTTCCAATTTACTTTTATCAGTGAGTTTGCTTTGTTCTCTTGGTATTCTTAGTTGAAAGCTAAACCTAGGAATGCTCATATGATAATTTCTAAGCCCTTGACCAGGTATTTGCCCAGTACGTCTGATGTTCAGTCCGGGCCTGCAATTTCCACATATAGCTTTCTTATATGTACACACACCATATTATATATACACACACACACCTGTATGTGTCCTTAAAACAGAGGTGTGTCCTTTAAACACATTGTGTTCCTGTTTAATCTGGCCAGACATTGAAGTTGACACAAAACCAAAAAAAATTCTTACATGATTCAGATAGAGGATACAATTTCAAACATGTTTACAATGTACTTTTATAGTCACGTTTGCTTTAATATCTTGTTATCCTTTGTTGAAGGAGCAGCAATGCACTACTGGGAGTTATCTGAATACACCAGGTTAGGTTGATTACACTTGGCTCCATCCCCTCTCCACACTGTCCTACATACATACATACATTAAATATGTACAGAAAAAAATATATAACCACCCCCACACACATACACACAATTTTAAGAACAAAATGGCTTCCTTGGGTCAAAGTCCGTATTTAGTGTGACCTCCCTTGGCACTAAGCACATCTTGAACTCTTTTGGGGAGACAATCCTGGAGTTTTCTGAATAATATTCTGGTATATTATACCAGGCTTCTTTCAGCACTTCCCAGAAATGGCAGAAATGCAGCCCCAAACCAGGACAGACCCTCCACCATGTTTCATTGAAGGCCGCAAGCACTCATTCTTCCATCTCTCTCCAACTCTTCTTCTCAAATAATTATATATGGTCATTATACCATTACTAAAACAACAATATATATTGGAAACCAGGGAACTTTTGTCCAGATTTATCTTCCACCTCTGAGAGCGAAGAAGAGACAACAGAGTCTGTGTGAGATCTTTCCAAAAGAAAAGATGGAGCCTGAATCAAGATATTGTCCAGGTACGGTGCCACAGCAATCCCCTGAGCTATGGCTACCTCCAAAAGAGCCCCCAGCACCTTTGTAAAGATTCTGGGAGCTGAAGCCAGGCCAAAGGGAAACCACAGAAATGTAAAATGTTCTCTGTAAATAGGAACATAGAGGTATGCATTATTAAAGTCTATAGTGGTCATGAACTGACCCTCATGGACCAAAGGAAGAATAGATTGGATAGTCTCCATCTTGAAAGACGGAATCTTCAGAAATTTGTTGAGGCACTTTAGATCTAAAATAGGTCGGAAGATTCCCTCTTTCTTGGGAACGACGAAAAGGTTTGAATAAAAACCTTAGCCCTGCTCTGCTGGAGGAACACAGACCACTAGCGAAAAAGAAATCCTTCACACAATTGAAGAATGACTCTCTTTTCACTGGGTTTAAAGAAAGTCTTCATAAATTGGAGAACAAGACTTAACACCTATCTTGTATCCTTGGGAGCCTAAATTCACCACCCAAGGATATGGAACATCGTGAAACCAGGGATCCTGAAAGGAGGATAGTCTGCACGCTACCAGATCCGGTCCCGGATCTGGGGCCGCCCCTTCATGCTGACTTATTTTCAGAGATTTTTTTTATTATATTTATTTAGAATCCAATTCATGGTACAATTCAACTGAACATAAAACAAAATCTAATTATGTTTAAGCTCAATAACAGTCTTCTAAACAATCAGACTTGAAAAATTCAGACAAAGCAAATTTGGTTACTTTAAAGAGTTCATAACTGAATTAGGGAGTTTTATACAATTACTGTGATATGCTCCAGCTTGAGCATATACTAGGAAAGAAGGAGAGAGAAAAAAAACCCTGTCCACCCCCCCAGGCACCCAGTACTTGACCTGTTCCGGCTATAAATCTGGAAATTCATTATTGGCAATAGCCAGTTCTATCGTCTCTGTGACCCTAATTAGTTGCAATTGTGTTTCCTTAGGGAAACTAATAACGTTCAACCACTTAAGCAAGAAACGCTTGACTTGTGTTTCTGTATTTATTGATGTGTCCATTAGTTCCATGATCAATTGATTTTTAAGTTTGTGCATGAACTCTACCAAATTAGGGGGTTTGTTAGATTTCCAATATTTCAGAATCAGTAACCTACCTACCATTATTACCGCATTTAAATGGCGTATATTTTTATATGTACCTCCCGTCTATAAAAAAAAAAAAACAAAAAAAAAAAAACATATGTTCGTCCAAAAGTTGAAATTGTATATGATTAATTTTATTTATCCAGTCATTAATCTTGTGCCAGAATTTCCTGACCTTAGGGCAGCCCCAAAAACAATGTTTCAGATCTGCATTTGATGCTTTACATTTATGGCATAAGGCACCAGAATTATCCCATTTCGCTTTCATATTTGGTGTGATATACGATCTATTAATACATTTAGTATGGGATTATCGCCATGAGGTAGAAAGTGTTGTTGCCTCTGCCAACGTAATGCTTTTATATATGATTTCTGAGATAACCTGACAGATTTTAGCTATTTTCCCCACATTTTCCCTCCCTTTTAGACTCATGATTGTTTTATATAGTATAGTTATTTCATGTTTCCCTGCTTTAAAAAAAATTGAGAAGGCTGGAGAATACTCCACGCATGTTCTTCTGTAGGATCATATAAAAATTCCTTCAGAAAATGACAAACCTGGAAATAAGGAAAGAAAGCCTTATTAGAAATCTCAAACTCCTGGGATAAATCCTGTAATGATCTACAAGCCCCGGATCCCTTTTCTCTTAACTGGTCCAAATATATTAATCCCTTCTGCACCCAGCTATTAAATATTGGGGATTTCACAGCCGATGTAAAATTGGGGTTACCTGCAATCGTCAAGTATTTTGAAAATTTATAATTAATGTGTATTATTTTTAGTAGTTTATGCCAAGCCCTGATTACATTGTAGATACTTGAAAACTGGTTAATTTTAGTTGGGAATTTGTCTAAGCTACAATGTAGCAAAGCTTTAAAAGAATACGGCCTAGCTAAGGTTTTTTTTTTTTAATGGTATGCTCCCTTTAGCCAATCAATTGCAATTTTTGAAACACTTACTAAATTACAAGTCTCAATGTCTGGGAATGCCAATCCACTGTGTCGCAGAGAAAGCAAAAGTTTATTAAATGCGATAGTGCTCCTTTTTTCCCCCCCCCCAGATAAAATGTAAAAATAATTGATTGTTATTTTAAATCTGTTTTATTATAATTGGGAGGTTTTGCATCAAATAAAGAAGCTTAGGGAAGGGCAAGGAAAGAAGTCTAGCTTTGGAAAGCATGTCCACTGACCAGGACTTTAGCCACAAGACTCTGCGAGACAGAACAGCAAGACCAGAGGTCTTTGCACTCAGACGAACAACCTGCATGTTAGCATCGCAGATAAAGGAATTGGCTAACTTTAAAGCCTTAAGCCTATCCTGAATCTCCTCCAAGGGAGTCTCCTCCAGAATCAATTCATATAAAGGAGTCACACCAACATGTAGCTGCTCCAGCGACCATCGCTATTGCCTGCCACAACAGGCTTTGAAGGAGGAAAATTTTCCTTAAGTACCCCTTCAATTTACTATCCATGGGGTACTTCAATGAGGTACTATCCTCCAGAGGGATAGTGGTTCTCTTGGCTAGGGTGCAGATAGCTTTGTCCACCTTAGGAATGGTACTCCATAGATCCAGAACAGATTCAGAAACTGGACACAGCTTCTTACAAATATGAGAAGGGGAAAATGGAATTCCCAGCTTCTTCAATTCCTTAGAAATTATGTTAGACACACGAGCCGGAACTGGGAAAACTTCCAGAGACCTAGGCTTGATATCAAACTCTGACCTGCTTAGTAATTTTAGGAGCCTCAGTAGGTTTGGGCTCCGGAACAGCCAATGTAGCTAGCACCTCCTTAAGTAATAAGCGAAGGTGTTGAAGCTTAAACCAAAAGTTAACCTCCTCTGTTTCTACTGGACTGTAAGAAGCAGAGATCTCACCTTCAGAGAATGCAGAGGTATGGTCATCCGTAGAGATCTGAGATAAACTGACTAAGGCAGCCTTGGTGTTAGGAGAGATTCCAGAATCAGAAGAAACATGTTTAATCTTTCTCTTACTTGCAATAGGTAAGGAATACAGCGCAGCAGAAACAGCCGACTGAAGCAGTGCTGCAAAGTCTCCTGGTAAAAAAATTCCCCCAGAAAGAGATTGAGCTGAGCCGCAGGCCACTGCCGGTGCAACAACTAGGGACGGGGACTGAGGAGAAAGTGGAGGCATGTCAAGAGCAACAGAGTTCTGAGAGGCAGGGGGCTTTGAGGGGGTTAACTTTCTTTGAAAACGCAGATCCTTTATTTTTTTTATCTGCAGCATTGAAGCTAAACATGTTTAACACAATTGTGCAGGGGGGAAATCACATGGGCCTCTTCACATAATAACAATGGAATGTTAGAAGCCTAGCATAGTATCCTCCATACTGTGGTAAAGGAAATCCAAACAGAAAAAATAAAATAACCTTACTAACGCTATAACTCTTATTAGAAAAATCAAATTACAAAAACTTTTCTTATCTGAAAAACGAAAAATAAAGTCCGAAGCTGAAGCCGTGGATATATTTACTCCACCTAACTGACCGGCAACAAGAAATAGAGGCACCTCTAAAAAAAAAAGCAAAGCTACTGGGGCAACTCACCACCTCCAAGGATGCCGCCAAGAGCTGTTCTTGGCTTCTCCTCACACTTCTATGTGACTAGACTAGTGGGCTAATGGGCATGCTCTGTTGCAATAGCGTGCTAGCTATCGGGCATAATGCCAGCTGGCCCGTCTGGCTATTGGCTAAGAGGTGGAAACGTCACCTCACTAAAAAAAAACGTGTTCTGCCGTGGGCTGCCTGAGGAGCTCAGCGCAGTGAACGCTTCAGACAAATAAAGGAACTTTCAGCAAAAACAGAATTTATGTTTACCTGATAAATTACTTTCTCCAACGGTGTGTCCGGTCCACGGCGTCATCCTTACTTGTGGGATATTCTCTTCCCCAACAGGAAATGGCAAAGAGCCCAGCAAAGCTGGTCACATGATCCCTCCTAGGCTCCGCCTACCCCAGTCATTCGACCGACGTTAAGGAGGAATATTTGCATAGGAGAAATCATATGGTACCGTGGTGACTGTAGTTAAAGAAAATAAAATATCAGACCTGATTAAAAAAACCAGGGCGGGCCGTGGACCGGACACACCGTTGGAGAAAGTAATTTATCAGGTAAACATAAATTCTGTTTTCTCCAACATTGGTGTGTCCGGTCCACGGCGTCATCCTTACTTGTGGGAACCAATACCAAAGCTTTAGGACACGGATGAAGGGAGGGAGCAAATCAGGTCACCTAAATGGAAGGCACCACGGCTTGCAAAACCTTTCTCCCAAAAATAGCCTCAGAAGAAGCAAAAGTATCAAACTTGTAAAATTTGGTAAAAGTGTGCAGTGAAGACCAAGTCGCTGCCCTACATATCTGATCAACAGAAGCCTCGTTCTTGAAGGCCCATGTGGAAGCCACAGCCCTAGTGGAATGAGCTGTGATTCTTTCGGGAGGCTGCCGTCCGGCAGTCTCGTAAGCCAATCTGATGATGCTTTTAATCCAAAAAGAGAGAGAGGTAGAAGTTGCTTTTTGACCTCTCCTTTTACCGGAATAAACAACAAACAAGGAAGATGTTTGTCTAAAATCCTTTGTAGCATCTAAATAGAATTTTAGAGCGCGAACAACATCCAAATTGTGCAACAAACGTTCCTTCTTTGAAACTGGTTTCGGACACAGAGAAGGTACGATAATCTCCTGGTTAATGTTTTTGTTAGAAACAACTTTCGGAAGAAAACCAGGTTTAGTACGCAAAACCACCTTATCTGCATGGAACACCAGATAAGGAGAAGAACACTGCAGAGCAGATAATTCTGAAACTCTTCTAGCAGAAGAAATTGCAACAAAAAACAAAACTTTCCAAGATAATAATTTAATATCAACGGAATGCAAGGGTTCAAACGGAACCCCCTGAAGAACTGAAAGAACTAAATTGAGACTCCAGGGAGGAGTCAAAGGTTTGTAAACAGGCTTGATTCTAACCAGAGCCTGAACAAAGGCTTGAACATCTGGCACAGCTGCCAGCTTTTTGTGAAGTAACACCGACAAGGCGGAAATCTGTCCCTTCAGGGAACTTGCAGATAATCCTTTTTCCAATCCTTCTTGAAGGAATGATAGAATCCTAGGAATCTTAACCTTGTCCCAAGGGAATCCTTTAGATTCACACCAACAGATATATTTTTTCCAAATCTTGTGGTAAATCTTTCGAGTTACAGGCTTTCTGGCCTGAACAAGAGTATCGATAACAGAATCTGAGAATCCTCGCTTCGATAAAATCAAGCGTTCAATCTCCAAGCAGTCAGCTGGAGTGAAACCAGATTCGGATGTTCGAACGGACCCTGAACAAGAAGGTCTCGTCTCAAAGGTAGCTTCCAAGGTGGAGCCGATGACATATTCACCAGATCTGCATACCAAGTCCTGCGTGGCCACGCAGGAGCTATCAAGATCACCGACGCCCTCTCCTGATTGATCCTGGCTACCAGCCTGGGGATGAGAGGAAACGGCGGGAACACATAAGCTAGTTTGAAGGTCCAAGGTGCTACTAGTGCATCCACTAGAGCCGCCTTGGGATCCCTGGATCTGGACCCGTAGCAAGGAACTTTGAAGTTCTGACGAGAGGCCATTAGATCCATGTCTGGAATGCCCCACAGCTGAGTGACTTGGGCAAAGATTTCCGGATGGAGTTCCCACTCCCCCGGATGCAATGTCTGACGACTCAGAAAATCCGCTTCCCAATTTTCCACTCCTGGGATGTGGATAGCAGACAGGTGGCAGGAGTGAGACTCCGCCCATAGAATGATTTTGGTCACTTCTTCCATCGCTAGGGAACTCCTTGTTCCCCCCTGATGGTTGATGTACGCAACAGTCGTCATGTTGTCTGATTGAAACCGTAGGAACTTGGTCCTCGCTAGCTGAGGCCAAGCCTTGAGAGCATTGAATATCGCTCTCAGTTCCAGAATATTTATCGGTAGAAGAGATTCTTCCCGAGACCAAAGACCCTGAGCTTTCAGGGATCCCCAGACCGCGCCCCAGCCCATCAGACTGGCGTCGGTCGTGACAATGACCCACTCTGGTCTGCGGAATGTCATCCCTTGTGACAGGTTGTCCAGGGACAGCCACCAACGGAGTGAGTCTCTGGTCCTCTGATTTACTTGTATCTTTGGAGACAAGTCTGTATAATCCCCATTCCACTGACTGAGCATGCACAGTTGTAATGGTCTTAGATGAATGCGCGCAAAAGGAACTATGTCCATTGCCGCTACCATCAACCCGATCACTTCCATGCACTGAGCTATGGAAGGAAGAGGAACGGAATGAAGTATCCGACAAGAGTCTAGAAGTTTTGTTTTTCTGGCCTCTGTTAGAAAAATCCTCATTTCTAAGGAGTCTATAATTGTTCCCAAGAAGGGAACCCTTGTTGACGGGGATAGAGAACTCTTTTCCACGTTCACTTTCCAGCCGTGAGATCTGAGAAAGGCCAGGACGATGTCCGTGTGAGCCTTTGCTTGAGGAAGGGACGACGCTTGAATCAGAATGTCGTCCAGGTAAGGTACTACTGCAATGCCCCTTGGTCTTAGCACCGCTAGAAGGGACCCTAGTACCTTTGTGAAAATCCTTGGAGCAGTGGCTAATCCGAAAGGAAGCGCCACGAACTGGTAATGTTTGTCCAGGAATGCAAACCTTAGGAACCGATGATGTTCCTTGTGGATAGGAATATGTAGATACGCATCCTTTAAATCCACCGTGGTCATGAATTGACCTTCCTGGATGGAAGGAAGAATAGTTCGAATGGTTTCCATCTTGAACGATGGAACCTTGAGAAACTTGTTTAAGATCTTGAGATCTAAGATTGGTCTGAACGTTCCCTCTTTTTTGGGAACTATGAACAGATTGGAGTAGAACCCCATCCCTTGTTCTCTTAATGGAACAGGATGAATCACTCCCATTTTTAACAGGTCTTCTACACAATGTAAGAACGCCTGTCTTTTTGTGTGGTCTGAAGACAACTGAGACCTGTGGAACCTCCCCCTTGGGGGAAGTCCCTTGAATTCCAGAAGATAACCCTGGGAGACTATTTCTAGCGCCCAAGGATGCAGAACATCTCTTGCCCAAGCCTGAGCGAAGAGAGAGAGTCTGCCCCCCACCAGATCCGGTCCCGGATCGGGGGCCAATATTTCATGCTGTCTTGGTAGCAGTGGCAGGTTTCTTGGCCTGCTTTCCCTTGTTCCAGCCTTGCATTGGTCTCCAAGCTGGCTTGGCTTGAGAAGTATTACCCTCTTGCTTAGAGGACGTAGCACTTTGGGCTGGTCCGTTTTTACGAAAGGGGCGAAAATTAGGTCTATTTTTTGCCTTGAAAGGCCGATCCTGAGGAAGGGCGTGGCCCTTACCCCCAGTGATATCAGAGATAATCTCTTTCAAGTCAGGGCCAAACAGCGTTTTCCCCTTGAAAGGAATGTTTAGTAGCTTGTTCTTGGAAGACGCATCAGCCGACCAAGATTTCAACCAAAGCGCTCTGCGCGCCACAATAGCAAACCCAGAATTCTTAGCCGCTAACCTAGCCAATTGCAAAGTGGCGTCTAGGGTGAAAGAATTAGCCAATTTGAGAGCATTGATTCTGTCCATAATCTCCTCATAAGGAGGAGAATCACTATCGAGCGCCTTTATCAGTTCATCAAACCAGAAACATGCGGCTGTAGTGACAGGGACAATACATGAAATTGGTTGTAGAAGGTAACCCTGCTGAACAAACATCTTTTTAAGCAAACCTTCTAATTTTTTATCCATAGGATCTTTGAAAGCACAACTATCCTCTATGGGTATAGTGGTGCGTTTATTTAAAGTAGAAACCGCTCCCTCGACCTTGGGGACTGTCTGCCATAAGTCCTTTCTGGGGTCGACCATAGGAAACAATTTTTTAAATATGGGGGGAGGGACGAAAGGAATACCGGGCCTTTCCCATTCTTTATTAACAATGTCCGCCACCCGCTTGGGTATAGGAAAAGCTTCTGGGAGCCCCGGCACCTCTAGGAACTTGTCCATTTTACATAGTTTCTCTGGGATGACCAACTTTTCACAATCATCCAGAGTGGATAATACCTCCTTAAGCAAAATGCGGAGATGTTCCAACTTAAATTTAAATGCAATCACATCAGGTTCAGCCTGTTGAGAAATGTTCCCTGAATCAGTAATTTCTCCCTCAGACAAAACCTCCCTGGCCCCCTCAGATTGGGTTAGGGGCCCTTCAGAGATATTAATATCAGCGTCGTCATGCTCTTCAGTAACTAGAACAGAGCAGCCACGCTTACGCTGACAAGGGTTCATTTTGGCTAAAATGTTTTTGACAGAATTATCCATTACAGCCGTTAATTGTTGCATAGTAAGGAGTATTGGCGCGCTAGATGTACTAGGGGCCTCCTGAGTGGGCAAGACTCGTGTAGACGAAGGAGGGAATGATGCAGTACCATGCTTACTCCCCTCACTTGAGGAATCATCTTGGGCATCATTGTCATTATCACATAAATCACATTTATTTAAATGAATAGGAATTCTGGCTTCCCCACATTCAGAACACAGTCTATCTGGTAGTTCAGACATGTTAAACAGGCATAAACTTGATAAGAAAGTACAAAAAACGTTTTAAAATAAAACCGTTACTGTCACTTTAAATTTTAAACTGAACACACTTTATTACTGCAATTGCGAAAAAACATGAAGGAATTGTTCAAAATTCACCAAATTTTCACCACAGTGTCTTAAAGCCTTAAAAGTATTGCACACCAAATTTGGAAGCTTTAACCCTTAAAATAACGGAACCGGAGCCGTTTTAAAACTTTAACCCCTTTACAGTCCCTGGTATCTGCTTTGCTGAGACCCAACCAAACCCAAAGGGGAATACGATACCAAATGACGCCTTCAGAAAGTCTTTTCTAAGTATCAGAGCTCCTCTCACATGCGACTGCATGCCATGCCTCTCAAAAACAAGTGCGCCACACCGGCGCGAAAATGAGGCTCTGCTTATGCTTTGGGAAAGCCCCTAAGAAATAAGGTGTCTAATACAGTGCCTGCCGATATTATTATATCAAAATACCCAGATAAAATGATTCCTCAAGGCTAAATATGTGTTAATAATGAATCGATTTAGTTAAACACTAAAAAACTCTAAGCCATCTCCGTGGAGATGTTGCCTGTACAACGGCAAAGAGAATGACTGGGGTAGGCGGAGCCTAGGAGGGATCATGTGACCAGCTTTGCTGGGCTCTTTGCCATTTCCTGTTGGGGAAGAGAATATCCCACAAGTAAGGATGACGCCGTGGACCGGACACACCTATGTTGGAGAAAGTCCCCTTTATTTGTTCCACTGGTAAATCCTATGATTTACCATCACTTTAAAATGTCTTTAATTTGTTATAAAAAAAAAAAAAGCTTTTAAATAAATTGAAAAGTATATACAATGCTTTAAGTTTTCATAAGAATAAATAGCCCAGGTTACCCCTCCCCACATGGGCAGCAAGCACTGTAATATGGGTAGACTTGATGAGCCTTTTGGTTCTAATCCACCATCAAATTTTATGTTAATTAGTAGTTATTTAAAAAAAAAATATGTTTGCTTGTTAAATGCTCATGAAATTTTAACACTAAAAAGGGACAGTCTACTTTTTTTTTTTATTGTTTAAAAAGATAGATAATGCCCTTACTAACCATTCTCCAGCTTTTCATTAACAACATTGTTATATTAATATACTTTATAACCTCAGATTGCCTGTTTCTAAGCCCCTGCAGGCTGCCTCTTATCTCAGCTTTTCTTTAGCTGTTTACAATCTTGCACACAGCTAGCCAGTGCTAGTTCATGTGTGCCATGTAGATAACATTGTGCTCACTCCTGTGAAGAATAATGTTTATGCAGAAACCAGCACTAATTGGCTAAAATGCAAATTTGTAAAAAGCACTGAGATAAGGGACCGGATAAGGAGCAGTCTGAAGAGGCTTAGATAAGGTAATTATAGAGGTAAAAAAAGTATATTAATATAAGTGTTGGTTATGCAAAGCTGGTGATTAGATAATAAAAGTGATTATCTTTTTAAACAATAGCAATTTTCAAGTAGACTGTCCCTTTAAGTGTTTCTTGATAAAGCAGGTGGCAAGCAACGAGAATGGCAGGAAATTTACACCAGCGATAAAGGCAGGATATAAACCAAGTGACTCATACAGACAGACAGACTAACCAAAATGTGAGTAAGAGAAGGAAAATTAGCTTTTTAAAATCATCCATTTGTATTTATTTTTTTATTTTTAGACTAAAAGGACAATAGTAAACAACTTGACAGATATCCAAATTGTATTCTTAAAAACAAATGTAAGAAGTGGTTAAGATTGTCAGGACAAACTAGACTAGGGTTACAGGGGAATTAATATCTGATCACCAGGGACCAATGAACCAGGACTTAAAAAAAAAAAAAGTGCCTGGTCTCCAAGACAATTGGGAAAGGTGGGCCTAGAGAAATGGCTGCTGCCTCAAAGGCATTGGTTAAGTCAGCAGCAGATTCCTCAAAAGGCACTATATTCCCCTAATTCAAATTTCCAGAGTGTATAGTAACCCTAGTCTCAAATTACATCCAAAATCATGAGGGGTTAATGCACTGCTGCATGGTTGTTCCTAAAATTTGCTTATAATTATATATTTATAAATCCGAAAAAGTGGAAAATATATCATAAAGGAAAGAGACTACTTCATTTAATATTTATCTTAGCAAAGCCAAATTTCTAGAGAAGTAGAAACACCAAGTTCTGCATAAGTTTTTTTTATTACATATTATACTCCATGGATAGTAAAAAAAAAAAAATCTGAGAGGTCATAGCTAAAAATGCAGCACTAAAATACTGTTAACACTTGTGGTTTGCTATGCTGCTTCAAATCAGGCTGTTCTCTTCAAACAGCGCTGTGCTCTGGCTGTACTGTGTAAGCTTTCTTTAAAACAATGCAGCCAGGGCAAAGAAATGTTTGATGAGAACAGTCAAATACGGAGTAGCGCTGCAAAGCAGCAGTGCATTGATTGATGAATGGCTCTCAGAGATTTTTTTTTTCACCTCACCCTCCTAACACTTCCCGGTTTGCAAAGCTAACTCCTGAATGCAAGATGTTCTTTTCTATTATTACATTATAATTATGTGATGTTAGACCAAGAACAATTAAAACAAATTTATTCAAGAAACATTATAAAAATTTAACAAAATTATAAAAAAAAAAATTCTCTGCCGTTTATTTGCAATGCAATCTTCAACTGCTGCAATAGTATATAAAAAACTTAAAACATTGCTTTATTCTCTAGTTAATCAACACATTGCAATTGAGCTGGTGCTTTAGTGTAACTGCCTAATTCAAAATCAAATTTCATATAAAAAAAAACGACATGCAAATAAAGATATATATATATATATATATATATATATATATATATATATATATATATATATATATATATATATATATATATATATATATATATATATATATATATATATATATATATATAAACAAAATTTATGCTTACCTGATAAATCTCTCTTGTGGTGTATCCAGTCCACGGGTTCTTCCATTACTTGTGGGATATTCTCCTTCCCAACAGGAAGTTGCAAGAGGACACCCACAGCAGAGCTGTCTATATAGCTCCTCCCCTAACCCCCACCTCCAGTCATTCGACCGAAGACAAGTAAGAAAAAGGAGAAACTATAGGGTGCAGTGGTGACTGAAGTTTTAAAAAATAAAAACACCTGCCTTAAAGTGATAGGGCGGGCCGTGGACTGGATACACCACAAGAGAAAGAAATTTATCAGGTAAGCATAAATTTAGTTTTCTCTTGTAAGGTGTATCCAGTCCACGGGTTCATCCATTACTTGTGGGATACCAATACCAAAGCTTTAGGACACTGATGAAGGGAGGGACAAGGCAGGCACTTAAATGGAAGGCACCAATGCCTGTAAGACCTTTCTCCCAAAAATAGCCTCTGAGGAAGCAAAAGTATAAAATTTGTAGAATTTAGAAAAAAGTATGAAGCGAAGACAAAGTCGCCGCCTTACAAATCTGTTCAACAGAGGCGTTGTGTTTAAAGGCCCATGTGGAAGCTACCACTCTAGTAGAATGAGCTGTAATTCTTTCAGGAGGCTGCTGGCCAGCAGTCTCAAACTAAACTGATTATGCTTCTCAGCCAAAAAGAAAGAGAAGTTGCCGAAGCCTTTTGGCCTCGTCTCCTCTTTCCAGAGTAGACAACAAACAATGCAGATGTTTGACGAAAATCCTTAGTAGCTTGCAAATAAAACTTTAAAGCACGAACCACGTCAAGATTGTGTAATAGACGTTCCTTCTTTGAAGAAGGATTAGGACACAGTGACGGAACAACAATTTCCTGATTGATATTCCTATTAAATACTACCTTAGGAAGAAACCCAGGTTTGGTAAGCAAAACTACCTCATCTGCATGGAAGATCAGATAAGGGGAATCACACTGCAAGGCAGATAACTCTGAAACTCTTCGAGCCGAAGAGATAGCTACTAAAAACAGAACTTTCCAAGATAAAAGCTTGATATCTATGGAATGCAAAGGTTCAAACGGAACCCCTTGAAGAACTTTAAGAACTAAATTTAAACTCCATGGCGGAGCAACAGGTTTAAACACAGGCCTGATTCTAACCAAAGCCTGACAAAACGCCTGAACGTCTGGAACATCAGCCAGGCGCTTGTGCAAAAGAATAGACAGAGCAGAAATCTGTCCCTTTAAGGAACAAGCCGATAATCCCTTTTCCAATCCTTCTTGGAGAAATGATAGTATCCTAGGAATCCTGACCTTACTCCACGAGTAACCCTTGGATTCACACCAATGAAGATATTTACACCATATCTTATGATAGATTTTCCTGGTGACAGGCTTTCGAGCCTGAATCAAGGTATCAATGACCGACTCGGAGAAACCACGTTTTGATAAAATCAAGCGTTCAATCTCCAAGCAGTCAGATGCAGAGAAATTAGATTTGGATGTTTGAATGGACCTTGGAGTAGAAGGTCCTGCCTCAGCGGCAGAGTCCATGGTGGAGAGGATGACATGTCCACCAGATCCGCATACCAAGTCCTGCGTGGCCACGCAGGCGCTATCAAAATCGCCAAAGCTCTCTCCTGCTTGATCTTCGCAATCAGACGAGGGAGGAGAGGAAACCGTGGAAACACATAAGCCAGGCTGAAGGACCAGGGCGCTGCTAGAGCATCTATCAGCGCTGCCTGGGGATCCCTTAACCTGGACCCGTAACAAGGAAGCTTGGCGTTCTGGTTTGCCCCATAGTTGAATCAGCTGGGCAAATAGCTCCGGATGGAGCTCCCACTCCCCCGGATGAAAAGTCTGCCAACTTAGAAAATCCGCCTCCCAGTTCTCTACTCCTAGGATATGGATAGCTGAGAGATGGCAAGAGTGAACCTCTGCCCATAGAATTATCTTGGAAACCTCAATCATTGCCAGGGGACTCCTTGTTACCCCTGATGGTTGATATAGGCTACAGTTGTGATATTGTCTGACTGAAATCTGATGAACCTGGCCGCAGCTAGTTGAGGCCAAGCCTGAAAAGCATTGAATATCGCTCTTAGTTCCAGAATGTTTATCGGAAGGAGGGCTTCCTCCTGAGTCCACGAACCCGGAGCCTTCAGGGAGTTCCAGACTGCGCCCCAGCCTCGAAGGCTGGCATCTGTCGTCATTATAGTCCACTCTGGCCTGCGGAAACTAATTCCCCTGGACAGATGGACCCGAGATAACCACCAGAGAAGAGAATCCCTGGTCTCTTGATCCAGATTTAACAGAGGAGACAAATCTGTGTAGTCCCCATTCCACTGGTTGAGCATGCAAAGTTGCAGTGGTCTGAGATGTAGGCGGGCAAACGGGATCATTTCCATACACTGAGCCACTGACGGCCGAGAAGTGGAATGAAGAGCATGGCAGGAAGTTAGAAGCTTTGATATCCTGACCTCTGTCAGGAAAAAAATCATTTCTACTGAATCTATCAGAGTTCCTAGGAAGGAAACTCTTGTCAGAGTTATGTTCACTTTCCACCCGTGAAACCTCAGAAAGGCCAGAACAATGTCCGTATGGGACTTGTCGATTTGAAAAGTCGACGCCTGAATCAGAATGTCGTCTAGGTAAGGGGCTACCACTATGCTCCGCGGCCTTAGAACCGCCAGAAGGGACCCTAGAACCTTCGTAAAGATTCTTGGTGCCGTGGCTAACCCGAAGGGAAGAGCCACAAACTGGTAATGCCTGTCTAGGAAGGCGAACCTGAGGAACTGATGATGATCTCTGTGAATCGGAATGTGGAGATAAGCATCCTTTAAGTCCACGGTAGTCATATATTGAGCCTCCTGGATCATAGGGAGGATGGTTCGGATTGTCTCCATCTTGATGGATGGGACCCTGAGAGATTTGTTTAGGATCTTGAGATCCAAGATGGGTCTGAAAGTTCCCTCTTTTTTGGGAACTATAAACAGGTTTGAATAGAAACCCAGCCCCTGTTCTTCCCTTGGAACTGGGTGGATCACTCCCATAACCAGTAGGTCTTGAACGCAATGTAAGAATGCCTCTCTCTTTATCTGGTTTACAGATAGTTGTGAGAGATGAAATCTCCCCTTTGGAGATGAACCTTTGAATTCCAGAAGATATCCCTGGGAAACAATCTCTAGTGCCCAGGGATCCTGGACATCTCTTGCCCAAGCCTGGGCGAAGAGAGAAAGTCTGCCCCCGACTAGATCCGGTCACGGATCGGGGGCTACTCCTTCATGCTGTCTTAGAGGCAGCAGCAGGTTTCTTGACCTGCTTCCCCTTGTTCCAAGCCTGGTTACGTCTCCAGACTGGTTTGGACTGGGCGAAATTTCCCTCTTGTTTTGCATTAGAGGAAGCTGAAGCTGCGCCACTCGAAGTTTCGAAAGGAACGAAAATTATTCTGTTCTGGCACTTAATTTATTGGACCTATCCTGAGGAAGGGCGTGACCTTTTCCTCCGGTAATATCAGAGATGATCTCCTTCAGACCAGGCCCGAATAGGGTCTGTACTTTGAAAGGGATGTTAAGAAGCTTAGACTTTGAAGTAACGTCTGCTGACCAGGACTTAAGCCATAGCGCCCTACGCGCCAGAATGGCAAAACCTGAATTCTTCGCCGATAGCTTGGTTAAATGAAAAACTTAGTCAGAAATAAAGGAATTGGCTAATTTAAGAGCTTTAATCCTGTCTAAAATATCATCTAACGGGGTCTTCATCTGTAGAGCCTCCTCTAGAGACTCGAACCAAAAAGCCGCTGCAGCAGTAACTGGGGCAATGCATGCAAGAGGCTGGAGAATAAAACCTTGATGTATAAAATTTTTCTTAAGGAGACCCTCCAATTTCTTATCCATAGGATCTAGGAAAGCAAAACTGTCCTCGACGGGGATAGTTGTACGCTTAGCTAGGGTAGAGACTGCTCCCTCCACCTTAGGGACCGTCTGCCACGAGTCCCGTATGGTGGCATCTATGGGAAACCTCTTTTTAAAAGCAGGAGGGGGAGAGAACGGCACACCTGGTCTATCCAGGCAAGCAATAAGCGGAGGTGTTCGAGCTTAAATTTAAACGCTGTCATTTCAGAATCAGACTGAAGCAACACTTTCCCCGAGTCTGAAATGTCACCCACAGATAGAAGCTCACCTGCCTCGGCTTCTGAGTATTGTGAGGGTATATCGGACACAGGCATTAAAGCGTCAGAAAGCTCTGTATTAGTTCTAGCCCCAGAGCTGTCTCGCTTTCCTTGTAGCCCTGGCAGTTTGGACAATACCTCTGATAGGGTAGCATTCATAACTGCCACCATGTCCTGTAAGGTAAAAGTATTAGACGCGCTAGATGTACTCGGCGTCACTTGAGCGGGAGTTATAGGTTCTGACACGTGGGGAGAGCTAGATGGCATAATCTCCCTTTTTTCAGTCAGAGAATCCTCTAGAGATAAATCTTTAAGCGCCATAATATGGTCTTTATAGTTTATAGAAATTTCAGTACATTTGGTACACATTCTAAGAGGGGGTTCCACAATGGCTTCCAAACATATTGAAGAAGGAGTTTCCTCTATGTCAGACATGTTTAACAGACTAGTAATGAGACCAGCAAGCTTGGAAAACACTTTAATAAAGGTGAAACAGCAATTAACAAAAACGTTACTGTGCCTTTAAGAGAAAAAAAAACTAGCACTTAAACTGCAAAACAGTGTAAAAATATAGCAAAGTCTTCGAAATTTTTACAGTGTGCTTAAGGGACTAAAGCAACATTGCACCCACTTGCAAATGGATGATTAACCCCTTAGCGCCCAAACCGGATTTAAAAAACGTCAACCACCGGTAAAAGACAGTTGAGCACCTTGCCACAGCTCTGCTGAAGCTCCTACCTGCCCTCAAATACGATTTAGAGAAGAAATAAACCCTTTATAATGGTCCTCAGATGCCAGAGGACTCCTCTAGGGAAGCTGGATGTCTCAGCCTGAAGTAAAACTGCGTATCTAGAGCACGAAAATAGGCCCCTCCCACCATGTACTAGATCGCAGAGGGGCCTTAAGAAAATACTCCTAGGAGTATCTGACTAGCCATGTGGAAAACTAGGCCCCAAATAAAGACTTATCTCCCTCAGAGAAAAAAACGTCCTATTTCTGAAACATGTAAACGTTTTGTCACTAAGTAATAGCAGTATAAACATGAGTATTACCCTGTTTTGTAAGCATGATCCCAGTCGCTGTTAAATCACTGCATCTAGCTTACCTCAAATACACAAGGCTCTGTCAGCATTTTCTAGAACTTATTCATCTCTCTAGAAAAAAAATACTGAACATACCTCAAAGCAGGTAATCTGCAGACCGTTCCCCCAACTGAAGTTTTCCCATACTCTTCAGTTATGTGTGAGAACAGCAATGGACCTTAGTTACAAACCGCTAAGATCATCAACCTCAGGCAGAATTCTTCTTCTAATTTCTGCCTGAGAATAAAACAGTACAACGCCAGTACCGTTTAAAAATAACAAACTCTTGATTGAAGGTAACACTACACTAAGTCACCACATATCTCTTGATACTTCCTATCTTGTCGAGAGAATGACTTGAGGTGGGGGTTAGGGGAGGAGCTATATAGACAGCTCTGCTGTGGGTGTCCTCTTGCAACTTCTTGTTGGGAAGGAGAATATCCCACAAGTAATGGATGAACCCGTGGACTGGATACACCTTACAATAGAAATATACATTTCTCATTGCAGAAAGTTAAAAAAAAATGCTTCTGGGTAACTTAAAGGGAGACTAAACCCAAATTTTTTCTTTAATGATTTAGGTAGAGAATACAATTTTAAACAATATTCCAATTTACTTCTATTATCTAATTTGCTTCATTCTTTAGATATCCTTTGTTGAAGAAATAGAAATGCACAAGGGTGAGCCAATCACACTAAGCATCTATATGCAGTCACCAATCAGCAGCTACTGAGCCTACCTAGATATGCTTTTCAGCAGAGGAAAACAAGAGAATGAAGAAAATTAGATAATAGAAGTAAATTAGCAAGCTGTTTAAAAGTGCATGCTCTTTCTAAATCATGAAAGAAACAATTTGGGTTTCATGTCCCTTTAATTATCCCCTGAGAATATATTTATTGATATAAATAAAATACAGGCTGCAAGGTGTTGGTCAGTCAGTGGTTCAAGATAATAAAGACAAGCATATGTGTGTAGGTATTCAAACACTACTGACTTATCAGCAACAGTTTTCTTGGAGAACTTCACTAGCAATCTTTATAATATGACATTGTGGTTAAAAGGGACATTATACACTCATTTTTTCTTTGCATAAAATGTTTTGTAGATCTATTTATATAGCCCATAAAGTTTTTTTTTGTTTTTTATAGTTTTGCTTATTTTTAAATAACATTACTCTGATTTTCAGACTCCTAACCAAGCCCCAAAGATTTAGGAGAATATTGTCAGATACCTACTCCAGCTTGCTCCTGTTTGTGTAAAGGGTCTTTTCATATGCAAAAGAAGGGGGAAGAGTCTTATTTCCTACTTGCAGTGGGCTTTCCAGCTACCTTTTCAACAGAGCTAAACTGAGAGCTTCTAAGTAAGTTTTTAAACAGTTTTATACTGGATTTTTATATCAGTATCTGTGCATCTTATTCTTTACAGTAGTGTCTATTACATGCAGTTATATGAAAATGAGTGTATACTGTCCCTTTAGGAAAGAAACCACCAAAGGTGTCAAGCTAGTTCTGCGTAGTTTACATTATTAATGTGCCCATTTGGTGCATGGTAAACCACGGGACAGTTTAGTAAACCAAGGAAGAAGCTGCATTTCTTTACTGTAAGCATCATATAAATCCTGCTGAAAAGTATTCATAAGCTGGTTAGTCTAGCAGGTTTATAACTATAAAATGTATATGAAACAAAGACAGAACTGTCAAAATATTTAAATCATTAAATGGTAGCATTTCATTAAAAAAACACAACACACTGGCTCCTTCTGGTCTATAAGGATTTATAGAGCATCACAGGCAACGAGGGCTCCATAACAAAATGTAATCTGCCCACACATAACTTCCTGTTCTACTCACTGCAATTCTCAAGCACAAGGCTGCCAAGTGACATTACTAGCACATGTGCAGTAGGAAAATCGATGTAGAAAATGTAAAGAAGAAAGCAGATGACCGATCTTTCCATCCTTTGCTTGAGACTGTAGTTACAAAAATTAAAAGGGACAGTCCACTCCAGAATTGTTATCGTTTAAAAATAAAGATAACCCCTTTATTACCCATTCCTCAGTTTTGCATAACCAACACGGGTATATTAATATACATACTTTTTACTTCTGTGATTACCTTGCATGTAAGCCTCTGCAGACTGCCCCCTTATTTCAGTTATTTTGACAGACTTACATTTTAGCCAATCAGTGCTGACTCATAAATAACTCCATAGGAATGAGCACAATGTTACCTATATGGCACACATGAATTAGCACTGTCTAGCTGTGAAAAACTGTCCAAATGCACTGAGATAAGAGGGGGCATTCAAGAGCTTAGAAAAAAAAAAGCATAAGCCTACCTAGGTTTAACTTTCAACAAAGAATACCAAGAACACAAAGACAATTTGATGATAAAAGTAAAATTGGAAAGTTCTTTAAAATTGCATGTCGTATCTGAATCATGAAAGATCAATTTTGACTAGATTGTCCCTTTAAATTCATTAGCAGAAATTGTATTATGGAAATAACCTCAGGTCACAGGATCAAAAGAAAGGAAGTGACAGAACGTTACAGATTTGCCTGTTAGTAATGCCTTCTTCCTGCTTTAAAAGGACGTCATAAGTGACATTTTGACACACGAGTTAAAACATTATCTATTCAGAGATCAAAGATGTAATAGTTTATGGGTAACATTACCTAAGTTTATCATGTAAATCTGTAACACGTGTATAAAAAAAAAAAAGATAGGAATGTGAGTTTAAAAAATAAATAAAAATCTGATACATAAACAACAAAAATACGTTGTTCAGATTTGTATTTATTTATAATGGAACCTGAACAAAACTATAAATTAATGGTGGAATTTATGATGTTTGTATATAGTTCAGCACTAAATAAACAGAGGGGTTTTAGTTATATCAGATTGTATATGGAAAACAAAGTTCAGATATTTCCACTCATTAATATCAAATAAAATATGAATATACATACACATACATAAACACACATACATACATACATACATACACACATACAGCATTTCTATGAATGCCCACAGCTGCAGTATAAGCTAACAGCAGGAGCAGTGGCATGCGCCTCTGGGTTGGACGTAGGTACAAAGTAATGTGTTAAGGTAGTACCTACATCCAAATGGTGCAAGAGGTTAAACATGCCACATGGAAAAAGTTAAAAGGACAGTAAACATACAATTTGATTATCATCATTTACAACTACTGAATACCCACACAGTGTGACTGTTTATAAAAGTGTTTTATCCCATCCCCAAAGTAGCATAGTTTCAAGAGGCCAGCTCATTCACCCATGATACTTTTTCACAATAGTGTCATTGGGTAGTATGGCCAATCACAAACTGTACCGTCGATCCCACTGGCTCAAAACACTCCTATTTCCCCAATACTACTGACATGCTACTGTGAAGACTGGTTGCACATGCACTCAAGCCCCCAAAACAAAAACACATTTGTCTGCTGGCACAGACGCATCATACAACAAATAAAAGTGTATAGTTTACACAATTATATAGTGTAGATAAAGGGATAGAATTTAATTTTAAAAATCTTCTATGCTGAACTCACTTGTTCTGGTCACCTTTTGTGATGTCACAAACATTTTATGCTGTTAATGTAAAACATTTACAAACGGGGGGCGGAGCATAGCCACGGAGATGGCCGCATTCTAGACAAGATCCGTTGTCCCTTCTGAATTCACCTTAGAATCTGTGCATCCAGGCTTTCAAAATCCCTTCCTATTTGTCCTGCAGCATAAACAGGCCTCCAATTCACCAGAAGGGAGCAGCAATAAAGGGGCTATGATATACATAGTCCTTACACCCACATATCTAAATACAGCAGGGCTGCATCTGTATGTCATATCACTACACTGCTCATATAAAAGAGTATATAGAAGCACTGCATCCTGCGCGCTAGGGAGCTCGCATTTCTGTATAACCTCATAAAGTGACCTGGTGCTCCAGCATAGCGCACTTGAGTCCCTGAGCTGGTCTCTGTCTACAGGAGAGAGCACGAAAGATCTACTGAAAGTCCTGTCCCTAGGGATGTCAAGCAAGAGAAATTCTAGGCCAGTGAAAGGCACACACTCCTCAATTATGGAAAACTACTAAATAAAAGCAGACCCTGCTCCAGTCAATGCCAGGGCCCTGCAAGAACCAAATAAACAGAACGCCATGGCGCAAGTACATGGGGCCGAACTTCAATCTCAACATCAGAATTATGTAACTAAGGAAGATATAAAACATCTTTCATATAAAGAAGATATCAAAGCAGCTATGCAGGATTTTAAATCGATGTTCCGAGAATAAAAAAAAAAATAAAAAAAAAAAATCTAATAGCTGTGGATCAGTGGGTTACGCAGATGGAAGAAAAAAACAAGAAACCCTCAGCTCAGACCTTCAGCAATAATCCAGTTTTCTGCATGCTCAAGAGGGCGTAGTACAGAACCTCATGGAACGCATTGAGGACTTAGAAAATAGAAGCAGAACCAGAGTGTGTCGATCCCCCCACTCTACAAAGCTACATCCAGGAGCTCATTAGATACCTCAAAAATTCAGAGTTTGCTCCAGAGGTTCAAATAGAGAGGGCGCATAGGGCCTTGTGCCCCAAACTACCCAGTAGAGCACCTCCCAGAGAAATAATCATTAAGCTCCTGTCTTTCAAAAATAAGGAAGACATTTTGAAGCATGCTAGAATGAAGCATCCACTGGAATTCAAAGGCTCGGAGGTTCAGGTGTTTTCCGATCTCTGCCCGACTACCTTACAAAAAAGAAGGAATCCGAGTTTCATTACAACAGTTTTAAAAGAAAACAAAATACCGTATAGATGGGGCTTTCCCACGAGCCTCATTGCCACCAAGAATAATGCAACATTCGTTTTCAGAACATTAGCGGACATGTCTGCATTTAACCAAGCTTTGGTCACAGACATAAGACCACCCATGCCTGCTGCATCTGCTATGATGGACCCCCCAAGAGAAGACCCTGATGAGATCTTGCATCTCCCCGGTTGAGAGACACTGATGCATTGCTATCACTACTGTTATTTTGTTCTCCCTCAAGATACGGGGGGAAATAATCCCCTTGAGGACTAATCCGGGACGTTCACTTCGGACACTGAAAACTTGTTCAGATAAGTAAATGTTTTACCTTGTTTAATATGGTTTGAGATGTTTACTATTGCAGATGGTTTACTTCCCCAGTGAGGACACACAAGACTTCACATGGTAATGTAAGATACAGTCCTTATATATGACCCAAATGCCTTTAGTTTATGAATACTTACTAATTACAGACAGTAACATGACCATGACACTTGGTTGCGCTACCACAATATTGCTATAGCTACGTATCAGTGATGGATAAGGATTGAGATTTTACTAAACTGGTGGTTACAAGAGGAGGGTCCTATCTGAGAAATAGCAAGAGATCAAAAAGCGCCTAACTAAAGGCTATGGGAAATGGGTCTAGAAGACGGATATTTCTAGCTGTCTATAAATGATGATTCCACTTATATAAGTGACCAGTGCAAAATTGTTAGTTCAAAGTTGTTATTCGACATATATAAAAGTGACCAGTGCAAAGTGGTTATATTAGACAAATTTAGCTAGTTTATTTGACAAATACAATGTTAAATTAAAGTTTAAACAATATAGTTAAACATGGATCCATGTATTAAAAGCATTTGATAGAAGTCTATTTATAAATGACAATCAATAATCATATTAAAATCACAATAAGTTGACAAATATTCTGATTAAAATTCTGATTCAATTACAGGAATTGAGTGTGTGATATCACCAACCGGTTAGAGTCATGAAATTGATTAAAAAGTTCCTAGTCTTTAATTTTATTGAAAACAATGTGAAAAAATATAATGTGATGAAAAAATAATGTGATAAAAAAAATATCTGTCCAGATAGTTGAAAAATTAAAAAATTCAAAAAGTCTATAGAGAATATATAAAAAATATAAAAATATATAAAAAAAAAAATATATATATATAAAAAATTTAATATCCAAAAGTGTCTTAGTGCTCTAATTTTTAGTGGAAATTAGAGCACTAAGACACTTTTGGATATTAATTTTTTATATATTTTTTTTATATATTTTTATATTTTTTATATATTCTCTATAGACTTTTTGAATTTTTCAACTATCTGGACAGATATTTTTTTTTTATCACATTATTTTTTCATCACATTATATTTTTTCACATTGTTTTCACTCTAAGAAGAGGATAAAATCAAAGACTAGGAACTTTTTAATCAATTTCACGACTCTAACCGGTTGGTGATATCACACACTCAATTCCTGTAATTGAATCAGAATTTTAATCAGAATATTTGTCAACTTATTGTGATTTTAATATGATTATTGATTGTCATTTATAAATAGACTTCTATCAAATGCTTTTAATACATGGATCCATGTTTAACTATATTGTTTAAATTTGAATTTAACATTGTATTTGTCAAATAAACTAGCTAAATTTGTCTAATATAACCACTTTGCACTGGTCACTTATATATGTAGAATAACAACTTTGAACTAACAATTTTGCACTGGTCACTTATATAAGTGGAATCATCATTTATAGACAGCTAGAAATATCCGTCTTCTAGACCCATTTCCCATAGCCTTTAGTTAGGCGCTTTTTGATATCCAACTACTACTATATATTATTTTTAGGGGCAGCTAGGTACCCCATTATCTTAAAGCTTCTTTGGGAACAGTATGAGCGCTGTGAGATAACATCTAAAAAAAATAGCAAGAGATCATAAGAGAAACATTAATACTAGTTCTCAGTTAGCATAAAGTGTGCCCACTAGGGAACGCATATTGATATTAATATTTTTTTTGCACTGTTTTGAACGAACCCATAAGCATTATAGTTCCTAATATAGGGCTAGACAGGCGACAGGGACACTGCCCGCACCTCAGGATTGCACAGATTTACATGTTTAAAAGTACATATTAAAAGGTGAAGACAGGGGGAAAACTACCCCTGATTTGTTATTGTAACACTAATTGTTTGTTATTAATTTGCATTTGCTGACTGAGTAGACAGGCTTCTAAACTGATATACTAAAATTAGCATCTTGAGTGAAGTACTTGGACTAGTCTTTACTGTTTTTTACTGTTACTGTTTTTTCTTCCTACTTTCCTCTTCACAAGAGACCACTCTTAGTTCTCGGTCTCGAAACTTACCTCTCGCTTATCCTGCTACCCCTTCTTTTCTCTCCCCTCCCCCCTCTTTTTTTTTTTTCCTTCCCCCTCCTCCCTTACTCCCACGCCCTTCCTACATTATGGCCCCGCAGCAAAGTCACATTAAGAATCTCTCAGCATTTTATACCTGGGAGGGGACCTTAATACACTATTAGACCCATCAAATGGGATCTCCAGCACCCCCCACAAGATACTCAAACGCATGGTCACCTCCTTAAAAGAGTTGGCACTGCATGATATCTGGCGCACGCAAAACCCTACCAGAAGGGGCTTCACCTTCAACTCCAATCCTCATAGAAGATAGACTACCTGTTTACTGACCCGACAGGACTCACAATTACTACAGGCAGTAACATTTATCCTATCACATGGTCAGATCACGCACCAGTTAGCTGTTCCATTCTCTGGCCCAATGCACCAGTCACACCCATTGTTTGGAGGCTAGATGAAACGCAATTAGAAAACCAATTATTCAAAACTGAAATTCAGAGAGCGTTGGTGGAGTATTTCAACTTAACACTGATGAGAGCATTCCAAACACCACCATCTGGGAGGCGCACAAATGTACCATCAGAGGAATACTAATCAAGCATAAGGCCAAACTTGCCAGACATAAAAAAGATTGTTACAACACACTCTTATCACAAGTCACAAGTGCTGAGCAATCCCACAAGAAACATCCCACAGATGGAACACTTCAGACATCCCTGACTCTAGCTAGAACAAACCTTCTGCACTTTTTGTAGGAGGAACACCAAAAAAAAGCCCTCAGCCTCAGGCAAAGATTCTTTGAACAGGGCAATAAGGCAGGTAAATTACTCACAAAGGCTATTTCACGTAAAAAGTTTAAATCTTATGTACACCAGATGACCGATCTGGCAAGCACCAGGAAATCAGTAGCAGATATATTCAGTACTTACTATGAGTCCCTATATAATATACAGCGACACCAAAAGGGCATTAGAGGGGCACCCGATTACCTTGATATGGACCAAGATATTTTGACATATTTGTCTGGTGTCGAGTTACCTAAATTATCTAAACAAGACACCGACTCGCTTGAGACCCCCTTCACGTTAGAGGAAATCAAGAAAGACTTCCCGACAGGTAAAAGTCCAGGACCTGACGGTTTCAGAGCCAGGTATTATAAATTATTCATAGATATCTTAGCCCCCGAACTATTGGAAATTTTTAATCTACTGGCAACCTCTTCCTCTCTGCCAGGTACTATGCTAGAAGCCCACATATAGAATATGGACTGCATATTTCTGGCAGTTCATATTCCCTTGCAGACTCCTCAATATCCAATATACTCCATCAAAATAAACTAAAAACTCAGGAGGAGATAGCTGAATGTGACTAAAACATTCTCATCCTGGTTCAGAATGGGCAAATTTCACACTACTATAACTCTCACAAGGAAAAATCTGCATTAACTAGGGGGGAAAAAACCTTTTTGAGACCCTCTGTACAATGTACTGTACTCTGTACAGACTACATCCCATTTAATATCGCAACTTTATAAACTCCTATTGTCAAAGGGGGAAACCATTCTTCCGACGTATAGTATATAGTAATTAAGAATTGGTTTAAGATTTTTGAAAAAGCTAAAAAAGCATCTGTGTCCTCTAGACTACAGGAAATGCACTATAAATTTCTAAGCAGATGGTACCTGACCCCCCAGAGACTCAAAATAATGTACCCTAATACAAGTGGGGAGTGCTGGAGGGGATGCGGGGAGGAGGGTAATCTCCTTCACATTTGGTGGACATGCCCACACATACACCCCTTCTGGGAGGAGACTTTGCTAGAGATAGGTAGAATTCTTAAGATTATTATACCCCTAAGCCGAATTACCTTATTTATCATGAGCTAACCAAAAATCATAGGGGAGGACAGGTATCTGCTCTGTTAATGCTGAAAGGAGCAAAAGGGATTAATACCTCTACACTGGAAAAAGCAGCACATTCCAAGCTTACAGGAATGGAAAACTAGGGTAGGAGAACTACTGAGACTTGAAAGATATCACTACCTCAAAATTGGCAAACTGGGTACACATGAGAGGATGCTTCTGTTGTGGGAGGGTTGTGGGTTGTTATACTCTGTTAAAACACTGAGGCACCACACTGCATAGACAACACTGGTTGAACTCTATCGGGAAATTCTAGTTCACATACCTCTCCCTCATCCCAGCCCTCCTCTCCCCCTCCCCTTATTTACTTCTCCTGCCTGTAAGGGCAACCACATCAGGTAACTAGTTATCCTCAGCTGTGTGTGGTAAGTAAGCTGAGGATATTCATTGGCATTACTTAAAGGGCCACTGTAAGTAAATATTTTCTATGCCTGTTACTAACTAACTACCCCAAATACGCTTTTTATCAATAGCATTTCATTAACATATCTTTACCGTATATCAGAAATCTTGTCTGCAAATTTAATTGTTTTCCAAACCCACTCCATGGGTATCCTTTGCTCTGTACCAATCCGCTTACAATACCTAGGTTTCAAAATGGCGCTTTAAACACAAAGTTATTGGTTTAAGTATTTTGAACATGCAGTGCTGAAAATAGTGGGCAGGATAACGTGACATCATCGGTGAATAAAAGATATAAAACTTTTAGAACATTATGAAACTTCATTTTGGAGAACATATAGGTCAGTAGGTTTTAATTAATGTTTATAAACTTTAATATGTTAGTTGTTTAGCTTAAAAATTATAATAGAAAGTAATCCTTTAAGTGAACACCTGATGTACCGTATATACTTGAGTATAAGCCGACTCGAGTATAAGCCGAAACCCCTAATTTTACCCAAAAAAACTGGAAAAGATATTGACTCGAGTATAAGCCGAGGCTGGGAAATGCAGCAGCTCACGGTAAATTTCAAAAATAAAAATACAGGTAGATAACAATAAAATTGCTTTAATTGAGGCATGTGGAAAAGAGGGTCAACAAAAACAATATATTATCAGTATATTCAACAAAAACATAATTTATGCTTACCTGATAAATTTATTTCTCTTGTAGTGTGTTCAGTCCACGGGTCATCCATTACTTATGGGATATATTCTCCTTCCCAACAGGAAGTTGCAAGAGGATCACCCAAGCAGAGCTGCTATATAGCTCCTCCCCTCACATGTCATATCCAGTCATTCGACCGAAACAAGACAAGAAAGGAGAAACCATAGGGTGCAGTGGTGACTGGAGTTATAATGTAAAATTTAGAACCTGCCTCAAAAAGACAGGGCGGGCCGTGGACTGAACACACTACAAGAGAAATAAATTTATCAGGTAAGCATAAATTATGTTTTCTCTTGTTAAGTGTGTTCAGTCCACGGGTCATCCATTACTTATGGGATACCAATACCAAAGCTAAAGTACACGGATGATGGGAGGGACAAGGCAGGAACATTAAACAGAAGGAACCACTGCCTGTAGAACCTTTCTCCCAAAAACAGCCTCCGAAGAAGCAAAAGTGTCAAATTTGTAAAATTTGGAAAAAGTATGAAGTGAAGACCAAGTTGCAGCCTTGCAAATCTGTTCAACAGAGGCCTCATTCTTAAAGGCCCAGGTGGAAGCCACAGCTCTAGTGGAATGAGCTGTAATTCTTTCAGGAGGCTGCTGTCCAGCAGTCTCATAGGCTAAGCGTATTATGCTACGAAGCCAAAAAGAGAGAGAGGTAGCCGAAGCCTTTTGACCTCTCCTCTGTCCAGAGTAAACGACAAACAGAGAAGAAGTTTGTCGAAAATCTTTAGTTTCCTGTAAGTAGAACTTCAGGGCACGGACCACGTCCAGATTATGCAAAAGACGTTCCTTCTTTGAAGAAGGATTAGGACATAACGATGGAACAACAATCTCTTGATTGATATTCCTGTTAGAAACAACCTTAGGCAAAAACCCAGGTTTAGTACGCAGAACTACCTTGTCTGAATGAAAAATCAGATAAGGAGAATCACAATGTAAGACAGATAACTCAGAGACTCTTCGAGCCGAGGAAATAGCCATCAAAAACAGAACTTTCCAAGATAAAAGCTTAATATCAATGGAATGAAGGGGTTCAAACGGAACACCCTGAAGAACTTTAAGAACCAAGTTTAAGCTCCACGGAGGAGCAACAGTTTTAAACACAGGCTTAATCCTAGCCAAAGCCTGACAAAAAGCCTGGACGTCTGGATTCTCTGCCAGACGCTTGTGTAAAAGAATAGACAGAGCAGAAATCTGTCCCTTTAGCGAACTAGCGGATAAGCCCTTTTCTAAACCCTCTTGTAGAAAAGACAATATCCTAGGAATCCTAACCTTACTCCATGAGTAACTCTTGGATTCACACCAATATAAATATTTACGCCATATCTTGTGGTAAATTTTTCTGGTAACAGGTTTCCGAGCCTGTATTAATGTATCAATAACCGAATCCGAAAACCCACGCTTTGATAGAATCAAGCGTTCAATTTCCAAGCATTCAGCCTCAGAGAAATTAGGTTTGGATGGTTGAAAGGACCCTGGATTAGAAGGTCCTGCCTCAGGGGTAGAGACCATGGTGGACAGGACGACATGTCCACTAGGTCTGCATACCAGGTCCTGCGTGGCCACGCAGGCGCTATCAGAATCACCGATGCTCTCTCCTGTTTGATCCTGGCAAAAAGGTGGAAACACATAAGCTATGTTGAAAACCCAAGGGGCTGCTAGTGCATCTACCAGCACCGCACCCGGGTCCCTGGACCTGGATCCGTAACAAGGAAGCTTGGCGTTCTGGCGAGATGCCATGAGATCCAGATCCGGTTTGCCCCAACGACGAATCAGTTGAGCAAATACCTCCGGGTGAAGTTCCCACTCCACCGGATGAAAGGTCTGTCGACTTAGAAAATCCGCCTCCCAGTTCTCCACGCCTGGGATGTAGATCGCTGACAGGTGGCAAGAGTGAGACTCTGCCCAGCGAATTATCTTCGAGACTTCCAACATCGCTAGGGAACTCCTGGTTCCCCCTTGATGATTGATGTAAGCCACAGTCGTGATGTTGTCCGACTGAAATCTGATGAACCTCAGTGTTGCTAACTGAGGCCAAGTTAGAAGAGCATTGAATATTGCTCTTAATTCTAGAATGTTTATCGGGAGGAGTCTCTCCTCCTG
This sequence comes from Bombina bombina, assembly GCF_027579735.1. Taxonomy (NCBI): domain Eukaryota; kingdom Metazoa; phylum Chordata; class Amphibia; order Anura; family Bombinatoridae; genus Bombina; species Bombina bombina. The sequence goes on along the minus strand of NC_069504.1, from coordinate 397,873,497 downwards.
AGTCCACGATCCCTGAGCCTTCAGGGAGTTCCAGACTGCTCCCCAGCCTAGTAGGCTGGCATCTGTTGTTACAATCGTCCAATCTGGTCTGCGAAAAGTCATTCCTTTGGACAGATGAACCCGTGACAACCACCAGAGAAGAGAATCTCTGGTCTCCTGGTCCAGATTTAGCAAAGGGGACAGATCTGAGTAATCCCCGTTCCATTGACTTAGCATGCATAGTTGCAGCGGTCTGAGATGTAGGCTCGCAAATGGCACTATGTCCATTGCCGCGACCATTAAGCCGATTACTTCCATGCACTGAGCTACTGATGGGCTTGGAATGGAGTGAAGGACACGGCAAGCATTGAGAATCTTTGATAACCTGGACTCCGTCAGGTAAATCTTCATCTCTACAGAATCTATAAGAGTCCCTAGAAAAGGGACCCTTGTGAGTGGTAACAGAGAACTCTTCTCCACGTTCACTTTCCACCCATGCGACCTCAGAAATGCTAGAACTATCTCTGTATGAGACTTTGCATTTTGAAAACTTGACGCTTGTATCAGAATGTCGTCTAGGTACGGAGCCACCGCTATGCCTCGCGGTCTTAGTACCGCCAGAAGTGAGCCCAGAACCTTTGTAAAAATTCTCGGGGCCGTAGCTAACCCGAAAGGGAAGAGCTACAAACTGGTAATGCCTGTCTAGAAAGGCAAACCTTAGGTACCGATAATGATCTTTGTGAATCGGTATGTGAAGGTAGGCATCCTTTAAGTCCACTGTGGTCATATATTGACCTTCTTGGATCATGGGTAGGATGGTCCGAATGGTTTCCATCTTGAACGATGGAACCCTTAGGAATTTGTTTAAGATTTTTAAGTCTAAGATTGGTCTGAAAGTTCCCTCTTTCTTGGGAACCACAAACAGATTTGAATAAAACCCTTGCCCCTGTTCCGTTCGCGGAACTGGGTGGATCACTCCTATCACTAAGAGGTCTTGTACACATTGTAGAAATGCCTCTTTCTTTACTAGGTTTCTTGATAACCTTGACAGATGAAACCTCCCTTGTGGAGGAGAAGTTTTGAAATCCAGAAGGTATCCCTGAGATATAATCTCCAACGTCCAGGGATCCTGTACATCTCTTGCCCAAGCCTGGGCGAAGAGAGAAAGTCTGCCCCCCACTAGATCCGTCTCCGGAAAGGGGGCCCTGTCTTCATGCTGTCTTAGGGGCGGAAGTAGGCTTTCTGGCCTGCTTGCCCTTGTTCCATGACTGGTTGCCTTTCCAACCCTGTCTGTAACGAGCAGTAGTTCCTTCCTGTTTTGGAGCAGAGGAAGTTGATGCTGCTCCTGCCTTGAAATTACGAAAGGCACGAAAATTAGACTGTTTGGCCTTTGATTTGGCCCTGTCCTGAGGAAGGGTGTAGCCCTTACCTCCAGTAATGTCAGCAATAATTTCCTTCAAGCCGGGCCCGAATAAGGTCTGCCCTTTGAAAGGAATGTTTAGTAGTTTAGACTTAGAAGTTACATCTGCTGACCAGGATTTAAGCCATAGCGCTCTGCGCGCCTGTATGGCGAATCCGGAATTCTTAGCCGTAAGTTTGGTTAAATGCACTACGGCATCCGAAACAAACGCATTAGCCAGTTTAAGGGTTCTAATCTTGCTCAAAGATTCATTCAATGGTGCTGTGCGAATCACCTCTTCCAGAGACTCAAACCAGAATGCCGCTGCAGCAGTGACAGGCGCAATGCATGCAAGAGGCTGTAATATAAAACCTTGTTGAACAAACATTTTCTTAAGGTAACCCTCTAATTTTTTATCCATTGGATCTGAGAAAGCACAGCTATCCTCCACCGGGATAGTGGTACGCTTGGCTAAAGTAGAAACTGCTCCCTCCACCTTAGGGACCGTCTGCCATAAGTCTCGTGTGGTGGCGTCTATAGGGAACATTTTTCTAAATATCGGAGGAGGGGAAAAAGGCACACCGGGTCTATCCCACTCCTTGCTAATAATCTCTGTAAGCCTCTTTGGTATAGGAAAAACGTCAGTACACACCGGTACCGCATAGTATTTATCCAGCCTACATAATTTCTCTGGGATTGCCACCGTGTCACAATCATTGAGAGCCGCTAACACCTCCCCTAGCAACACGCAGAGGTTCTCAAGCTTAAATTTAAAATTTGAAATTTCTGAATCCGGTCTCCCCGAATCAGAACCATCACCCACAGAATGAAGCTCTCTGTCCTCATGTTCTGCAAATTGTGATGCAGTATCAGACATGGCTCTCGTGTCATCGGCGCGCTCTGTCCTTAACCCAGAGCCGTCGCGCTTGCCTCTGAACTCGGGCATATTGTATAATACTTCTTTCATAACATTAGCCATATCATGTAAAGTGATTTGTAAGGGCCTTGATGTACTTGGCGCCTCAATCTTACGCACCTCCCGAGCGGGAGACGAAGGTACTGACACGTGAGGAGAGTTAGACGGCATAACTTCCCCCTCGTTGTCTGGTGATAATTTCTTTATCGGTACAGATTGACTTTTATTCAAAGTAATATCAATACAATTGGTACACATATTTCTATTGGGCTCCACATCGGCTTTTAAACATAATGAACAAGCAGATTCCTCTGTATCAGACATGTTTAAACAGACCAGCAATGAAGCTAGCAAGCTTGGAAATTACTTCAATAAGTTTACAAGCAATATAAAAAACGCTGCAGCGCTTTTTTAAAAAACACAATTGAATAACAAAGAACTAGTTCAGTTATAGTCAACAATTCTTTAAATGTATTAATTAGCAGAGGATTGCACCCATTAGCAAAAGGATGATTAACCCCTCAGTACCCAAAAAACGGATATCAAATTAAGATTTAACGCTTTTATCACAGTCCAACACACTATCACAGGTCTACTGTGACTGATTACCTCCCTCAAAAACGAATTTTGAAGATCCCTGAGCTCTCTGGAGACGTCCTGGATCAAAGAGGAAGAAGCAGGAAGACTGTGCTAGAATTTTAACTGCGCAACAAGGCGCTAAAAAAGGTCTCTCCCACTCCTATTACAACAGTGGGAGACCTGATATAACGGTTTCTATGCAGAAATATACGTTAGCCGTGTGGAAAAAAATCATGCCCAAAAAGATTTATCACCAAAGTACCTCACAAAACGATTAACATGCCAGTAAACGTTTTAAAAAACAACATTTCAGATGCTGTGTAAAGTTATTACTAAGCCTGCTACCAGTCGCTTCTACTGCAGTTAAGGCTCACACATTATATCAGTATTAACAGTATTTTTTCAGTCAAATTCTAGTCCCTAGAAAATAACTCTACTGTGCATACATTTATCAGCCTGATACCAGTCACTACTACTGCATTTAAGGCTGTACTTACATCATACGGGTAACAGCAGTGTTTTCTTAGTCAATTCCATTCCCAGAAAATATTGTACTGCACATACCTCATTTGCGGGAGACCCCGCATGCTATTCCCATTTTCTGAAGTTACCCCACTCCTCAGAATGTCGAGAACAGCCAGTGGATCTTAGTTACGCTTGCTAAGATCATAGAAAACGCAGGCAGTTTCTTCTTCCAAATACTGCCTGAGATAGAAAAACAGCACACTCCGGTGCCATTTAAAATAACAAACTTTTGATTGAAGAATAATTAAGTAAAAACTCCAGCTCCTCTCGCGACCTCCTCCTTTGTTGAGGGTTGCAAGAGAATGACTGGATATGACGTGAGGGGAGGAGCTATATAGCAGCTCTGCTTGGGTGATCCTCTTGCAACATCCTGTTGGGAAGGAGAATATATCCCATAAGTAATGGATGACCCGTGGACTGAACACACTTAACAAGAGAAAACAATATATAACATTAAAGTATTAACAATAACCTTAACTCAATAAGCAACCAAGCTAAAACACAAGCATCAAAATCCTTCAAAACCTCCTCCTCATCTGTATGTCCAAACAGAGCTTCAGCAGGCTCCTTACCTCTATCACGTTTAAGCTGTACTGCGCCCTCTGTGAATGGCGATCCCGGAAGCACCGAAGCCTCGGCCGCGCGCAAGTCCTCTGTAAGTTTTTTTTTTTTTTTTTTGTTCACTGGAGTATAAGCCGAAGTGGATTTTTCAGCCCAAAAAGTGGGCTGAAAAATTCGGCTTATACTCAAGTATATACGGTACACTCCAAGGTTTTATATAACAAAATTGAATTGTATTATTATAATCTTTGTATAACACTAAAATATTGTTACAAGCTCAAAAATGATGGACTAAATGGAACAGCCCAATTGAAGAAGGCAGATGGACTTAGCTGTTCTTGGTTTACATTGTATAAGATGTGTTGATCATCTGTATGTAAAAGCTAATGACTATGTATATGTCAATCTTGTTCAATTGTCCATGTAATGTTAATATCTTCCTAAAAAATAAAGCTTATGGGGGAAAAAAAAAAAAAAAAACATTTACAAACTTTCATGTCATATTCATGTATGAAAATTACATGCCTCTGTAGCTTTCACACAAAGTTACTCTACGGCTGTAAGTTTTTCAGGAGTATAATACACTTTATTCATGAGACATGCAACCCAAAATGTTTCATTTATGATTCATTGTATGGAGCATACAATTTTAAACAACTTTCCGATTTACCTGTATTACCAAATTTGCTTAAAGTGAAGGTAAAGTTATTGTAACCAGCAATCGTTTTTATGTTGCTGTTATTAACCCAAATGTAGTCGCTAGGTTTTTTATTAATAAAAAATTATCTATTTTGTTCAATTTATAACTTTATTTCTCCTACCGTTCCTTGAATAATCTCCTCCCACGCTCCATTTCCTGGTTTATGACACACTGACGTCCCACCCGCTCTATACGTGTTTAGCATACTCGTGCACATCGAGCAAGGATTAACCGCGCATGCGCATCATTTATGGACCTGCAGCTCCTTCAATGACTAAACCCCAAAATTTATAATGCGCATGCGCGAAACGAGGAAGCGCGCTTGCAAATTGCGGAGGATAAATTGTCACGCATGCACATGTAAACCAGGATGTTTATGACGAAATTTGACAGCCGCCTAACGGTCAGAAAATCAATTGGATCTAAGAGGCACGTGATAGTAATTTAGAAAAAAAAACAAATGTGCGGGTTGTTTATCGGAAAGCCGATTAGAATAGAAAAACATTAGATATCACAGCTAATTTATGTTTTATAAAAAAATGATGAATTAAACTTATATTTATTTTACATCATCTCTCTAATTATTTGTAATAAGGACTTTGACTTTACCTTCACTTTAATTCTTTAGGCATCCTTTGTTGAAAGAAGCATATAATAGAAGTACAATTGGAAAACAGTTTTAAAAATTGTATGCTCTGTCTGAATAATGGAAAAAAAACATTTGGGGTTGCATGTCCCTTTAAGCCTGAGCTGAATATAAAAAGACTGTGCAAAATTTGATAATGGAAGTAATTGTTAAGTGTATGAAAACTGCATGCTCTATCTGAATCATAAAAGTTTTTGACTTGAGTGTCCCTTTAAACAGACATTAAAACTAAAATATAGCTCGACATATATGGACGCATATTGTCAGAAAATAAGTATACACATCACACCTTTATAGTTTTACCCCATCTTGAATTAGGTAAAAACCATCAGTTTTTATTAGTGTTTGTTATATAAAGCCTGACAAACACCAGGAGCCAGGTTGTGCCAAACACACTTACGCCCAGTAAACAAAAATATAATCCCATGAAGAGAAAAGGTTATTAGTCTGAATATAATGCATGTGTGAGCATGTATATTCAAATAGATTTTATCCAAAAACACTACTGACAGCAGTGTCTCTAAATTGTAATGTTTTTTTTATTTCAGTTGGTGGACTTTATCCCTTTTTTGGCCACTGTACAAGGTGTGAGAAATTTTGGCTTTTTGGTTACTGTAGAATTAAAAGAAAACAGAAGTCTCTCTCTCTCTCTCTCTAGTGATTTAAACAACTGATTGCAAGAGACACAAAGCCCAGGGGTTAATAAATCTGAGCTCAAATCTGTGCTAAATGTTTGAACCAGCTTAAAAAAAAAAAAAAAAAAGATATATATATTAAAAAAGGTCAATTACATGTAGACAATTATAGCAACCCATAGCCCAAATCCTACTGAACGCAATGTTACAGAATAGCAATAAATATAATATTAACAGTGTTGCAGGATAATTTGCCCTAGCAACAAGTTTAACCCCTTAATGACCACAATGTACCCTGTATGTCACTGGTCGTTAAGGGTTTTTTCAGGACATAATAGCACAAGTCTAGCAAGAACACGCTATTAATGCCCTCCCTCCAGCAGGCTTTGTGGAATAGAGCAGTCTCAACGCTGCTTGCAAGACCGCGCTATAAAACAATCAAGTCCCAAAAAAAGGCCAGTGACATACAGGGTACGTCGCTGGTCCTTAAAGGGTTAAAAAAAAACAAAAAAAAAAAACGGCACATTCATCAAAAGCAAACAATGTCATGTCAAAATCAAGGCACTTAGACTGGCAAACAAACAACATACTATGAGCTCATATTCTTCCACGTTTCAGTATTTGAATTTGACTCCTATTGAATCTGAAGACAAAGCCACATTATTCATAGAGGCTTCAGGTAAATAGGCCATACAGGATGCAAGTGTAAGAGAACGACTCGACAGCAAATGTGAGCCTTTTGTTATGTAAAAAAAAAAAAAAAAAGTGTTATTTATTACTGTTCTGTTACAAGAGTTCTTGAAATAGGTTTATGCTGAGCAAAAAAGGTATTTAAACTCATAAGAAAATATATTTTTTTATTGACGACTCTCGCCAGTAGTATTCAAGTATGTCAAAAAGTAGTCCTTAAAAGTTTTGTCATTTTTTTTCTTTTGTTAGCGGATTTCACATATGAACATACCCAATGGTTAGACACATTTAAATTCACCCAACTGGTACGCTCAAAGAAGTACCTGAGCAGCACATTGCCAATGATTGGAGGCTACGAGCGAATGGAACTTCTAATTGGCTCGCTGCACATGTCCTGCTCAACAATGGCAATACATTGCAGCTCCTGTGAATTTAGAGGTTTAGCCCATATGCAGTGGTTAACCCCTTAGTGACCACAGCACTTTTCAATTTCTTACCGTTTAGGACCAGGGCTATTATTACATTTCTGCGGTTTGCGTTTAGCTGTAATTTTCCTCTTACTCATTTACTGTACCCACACATACCGATTTTCTCACCATTAAATGGACTTTCTAAAGATACCATTATTTTCATCATATCTTATAATTTACTATAAAAAAATTTTATAAAATATGAAGAAAAACACACTTTTTCTAAAATTTGTCCCCCAAAATCAGTTACACATCTACAACCACCAAAAAACACCCATGCTAAAAAGTTTCTAAATGTTGTCCTGAGTTTAGAAATACCCAATGTTTATGTGTTCTTTGCAAGTTATAGGGCAATAAATACAAGTAGCACTTTCCAAACCATTTTCCCCCCAAAATTAGCAATAGTTACATTATAACACTGATATCTGTTAATAATCTCTGAATATCCCTTCATATGTATATATTTTTTGCAGACAACCCAAAGTATTTATCTAGGCCCATTTTGGTATATTTCATGCCACCATTTCACCGCTAAATGCAATCAAATATTAAGGTTTCTCACTGAAATTATTTACAAACAGCTTGTGCAATTATGGCACAAATGGTTGTAAATGCTTCTCTGGGATACTCTTTGTTCAGAAATAGCAGACATATATGGCTTTGGCGTTGCTTTTTGGTAATTAGAAGGCCACTAAATGCCGTTGCGCACCACACTTTTATTATGTCCAGCAGTTAAGGGGTTAATTAGGTAGCTTGTAGGGTTAATTTTAGCTTTAGTGTAGAGATCAGCCTCCCACCTGACATATCCCACCCCCTGATCCCTCCTTGAACCCCTCAAACAGCTCTCTTCCCTCTCCACCACACACTTGTCACAGCCATCTTAAGTACTGGCAGAAAGTCTGCCAGTACTAATAAAAAGCTTTGCCGCCATCTTGGGTACTGGTAACTGCCCCCCCCCTCAATAGCCTACCCCCCTCCATGATCCCTTTCTTAACATTTTTTAACCCCCCCTCCCTTTCCATCACCTTCAATTGTAATTAATTTTAAAAGTACTAGCGCGCACGCGATCCCGCCCCTCCCGCACATGCTCCCAACCACTTGCGCGCACTGGATCAGGAAGTGATCCAGTGATGGGCCGCCCACCCGCCTCCCTGCTATGGCTCCCACCCACCAACAATCGGCACCATGGCTGGCCGATGCAGAGAGTGGCTCTCTCTGCATCGGTGGGTTAAAAATAAAATAAAAAAGGTATTGCAGTGATGCCTCAATATCAAGGCATCACTGCAATACACCGTTTGAAACCCCTGAGGACGTACAGGGTACGTCCTTGGTTATTAACTGACAGTTTTTGCAGGACGTACCCTGTACGTCCTTGGTCGTTAAAGGGTTAAAGGGATAGGAAAGTAAAAATTAAACTTGCATGATTCAGATAGAGCATGCAATTTTAAGACACTTTTAAATTCACTTCTATTTTCAAATGTGATTATTTCTCTTGGTATACCTTGTTAAAAAAAAAGAATACACACATCCCACACTAGTGGGAGCTAGATGCTGATTGGTGCCAGCACACATTTGTCTTTTGTGATTGGCTAAGTAGATGTGTTCAGCTAGCTGTCAGTAGTGCAATACTTCAGCAAAGGATAACAAAAGAATTAAGCAAATTTGATAATAGAAGTAAATTGGAAAGATGTTTAAAATTTTATGTACTAAATGATGAAGGAAAAATTTGGGGTTTCCTGTCCCTTTAAAGCACATAATTTACAATTAACTTTTGGTTTCATTATAAAATTCTCTGAAAACCCAGGGGTAAAAGCTGAGGGCAATTTATTGGGTCTGGGGATAAATATGTATGTATCATACACTCCTCTGTTTTGGTCTTGTGTTCAATAAATGTGAAAAAAATGTTTTATATATTCATAAAACAGTACTCAAAATGGTCTATTACCCATATGAAAATGCAGCAATACAAAGGTTTTAAAAATACATTTTTGAATTGAAAAGCAATTTAAATGTTGTGCTAAAAGGCTTATAGGAACAACTCCCCTATATCCCCTGGTAAGAAAATGCTTCAAAATAAAAATATATACATTTTGAATACCCATTATTAACACAAATAAATACAGTATCTCTTTAAAGGGACATGAAACACAAAAAATTACTTTCACAATTTAGGTAGAAAATAAAATTTTAAAACAACTTTCCAGTTTACTTTGATTATCAAATTTGCCTTATCCTCTTGGTATCATTTGTTGAAGGAGCAGTAATGCACTACTGGTTTCTAACTGAACACATGGGTGAGCCAATAACAATCGGTGTGTGTGTGTGTGTGTGTGTGTGTGTGTGTGTGTGTATGTGTGTATGTGTGATTTGCTGCTCCTGAGCTTACCAAGGTAAACCTTTCAGCAAAAGATAACAAGAGAAGGAAGCAAATTAAATAGAAGTGAATTGGAAAGTTGTTTAAAAATGTATGCTCTGGAGGAGGAAGAATCCTTCCCCTTATTTTTTTTGTTTTTTTTTTGTTTGTTTTTTGTTGTTTTTTTTAGGGTTAGCAATTGTGTGGAATTACAAATAAAAATATTTCAACAGGATAACCTTAAAAGTTAAGGATTAATAGAGTTAATTTATTTTCTTTTTTTTAGGCTATCAGAGGCCAGAAAAAGCTTAGAAAATATTAGAGGGTTTTATGTTCTTTCTTGTTTTACCTTCTCTTTTGCTCATATGCAGGAATACTTGAATTGTCAATTGCTGGCCTAACTTTTTTACTTACTCTTTTTGAAATCAAATGTATTTGTTTAAACATGTTGAAATATACAATAAAAAAAATGAATATAAAAAAAAAATGTATGCTCTGTCTAAATCATAAAAATGTCTAGTTATGACTGTACTGTCCCTTTAATTTTAGTTTTTGGAGTTTCACAAGCAAAAAAATACACTGGAGGTCTTAAAACTTCAAAATACACAAAGAGTGTCCTGGAGGACAAAAATGTTGAGAACCGCTGGGTAAATATAAAATGCAGTGTCTAATACCAGTTGTATTATTTTCTTTGAAGTTTAAAACTGCTGAGAATTCAAGAGACAGTCTGCTCCCGAACTGCCTCCTTATTTCAGTTCTTTTGACAGACTTGCATTTTAGCCAATCAGTGCCCTCTCACTAGTAACTTCACGGGAATGAGCACAATGTTATCTATAAGGCACACCTAGTGCTGAGTGTATAGCTGTGAAAAACTGTCCAAATGTACTGAGATAAGAGATGGCCTTCAGGGGGTTAGAAATTAGCATAAGAGCCTACCTAGGTTTAGCTTCCAACAAAGAACGGCTAAACTTTAGTGCCAACGACGGCTCTGAGCCGTAGCAAATTTTCACCCTCAGGCGCCAACGACGGCTCTGAGCTGTCGCTAGCACTCCCCACCTTGATGGAGGTCTGAGGACCCCCATCCACTCCTCCCCCCACGATCTAGCCTGGATATTGACAGGCATCGCCGGGACTTCCCTTCCCTCGCGGTTTGTCACGCGCAATGACGTGATGACGTCACTGCGCAACTTTATTTAAAACTGACAATTGTCAGTTATAGGGAGATATGGGATCGCGTAACCTTAATATGGATGTCATAGGCGGGTCCACAGCAGGGCTAAAGCTTCTTCTTGTTTTTATTTCTACCGCGCCGCCATTTCAGCGGTGTTGGAGACGTGCAGTGGACGCGAGTGGTCCAGTTCTTATTTTGCGCAGCTCCAGGGCAAGTTAAAAAATTAAATAGACGTTACTCACTCTGTCAGCAGTACGAGTCATTTTTCCCCACAGGATTCTTGAACTGTCTGCTATTCCAGAACACTAACGTGATATAACAGCAGCAGCTAGTGAAAGGGCAGATTATCTTGGTTTACAGCTGCCTGTATTCCCTTACAATTTTGCATCCCGAGTATCCTCGGCAACAGATAAACCCCTACTCGCACAACCAGTAGCGTGCAGGAAGGTGCCAGCAGGAAGACATCCAGAATTAAATATACCAGTGCAGCCTCTCCGCAGCAGCCAGCAGTGACAAACAGTGTGTAAGGGCTCCAGAATTCTTGCTCGATGCTCCGGTTAAAGTGAAGTACCTCATCCCTCTGTAATTACAAAATTTCCACTCTCTCCCAAGTGCGCTGCCCCTTCACTTTTAGAGCATTAAGCAAGAATTCTTCAACACTAACAAACTGTTAGTCACTGCTGGATGTTGCAGAGAGACAAAACTGGAATACTTCATTCTGGAAGTCTTCCTGTGGCCGATGCACCGAATTCCTGCATGTTATTTATTTATTTATAAAATATTTTACCAGGAAGGATACATTGAGATTTCTCTCGTTTTTAAGTATGTCCTGCATCCACAAAACATTGCATTGATACAATAGGGTACAATAAAATTCAAAAACAATAACAATAATAATAATAATACACAATATATGCAAACATTTAACATAGAACAGGTAGGAAATATATAAGCAACCATGACAGGTGCATTCTGTTTTGAGATATGTAGAGAGGGATCTCTTAAAGGATATTAGGCTTGGGGAAGGTATGAAAGTGTGCAGGAGGTCATTCCATAACTGTGTTGCTCTGTAGGAAGAGGATGATCTAGCTGCTTTCTTTTTTTTTATTGAGGCAAGCTAAATAATGTGCTGTTATTGGATCGGAGGTTATAGGAGGTGGGAATAGCCAGGGAGAGCATTCTGCACAGGTAGGGTGGGAGCTTCCCAGAAAGGCTCTTAAACACAAGGCAGTGTTGGCTGGCTTGTGGTACGTATGGCTATACATTCCCTTACTCATGGCCATCCTACTGTTTGGAAGCGCTTGGGGAGCTGATTGCTCTCAAGTTGCAAGTGCAACTTAAAAGACAGCATCTACATGGGGTGCAGGTATTTCTGGAGTAAACATGCAGCACAATATACAGAGCGCTGGAGTATTTCACAATACGGGTGAGCAAGCTACCTGCAATAATGAATACAGAAGAATACAGAATTGTTATTAGATACACCTGGGTCCCCCAAAAGCTTATCTTACAAATTCCAAACTAGAGTTGTTAAATCTAAGGTGGCTCTACTACATATCTCTCTCATCAGTTAATTGCTGTGCTGATTGAGGCCCTGATGGCTGCAGCCTCTCATTTTATGTTATTACAATGATTTGAGCCTCTCGCACTTCCTGTCCTTTGTTATAGCTATTTTATATACCCGGGGTCACGTAGATCATGTGGTTACAAATTAGCCAATGGTAGAGAGATGCTTTTTATGAAAAACTAATAATATTTTTATTATCAGTATTTTAGCCTGTTTGGTAGGTGAGTAAACATCTGCTTTGTTCAGCTCTCCCCGTAGTCTAAAATCCTTTAATTTTTTTTATACAAAAAGGTTATTTTTTGCAGTAAAATTTATCTCTTATTTCTAGCAGCATAATTTTTTTAAACTATCTTTATTTTTCTAAAAAAGAATTATGGCTAAGCATCTGATGAGTGCGGGTCTGAGTTTGCAGTCGCATCGAGGAAAACAGCAGTGAATAAACCGGCTGTAAGGGAGAAGGTAACTCATATGCTAAGTATCACAATATTCATCTAACCTCACTTTGAACCGCTAAGTCTGGGACTACATACTGCAAAACCTTACTGACTTTGTACAACTTTAAATTGCCATAATAAGAAACATTTCTGTTAAGAAAATACGGCAATGGGAAATCCTTAGAAACCTGATTGCAAAGACTCCCTTGTTTATATAGAGTTGCAGAAATTATTAGGAATTCAGAATCTACTGCTAACAGATACTGTTTTTACTTTAATTTTTTAATTTTGGGGAGACGTCCCTTTTATTTAATTCGATTTTTATATTGTTATAATAAATAACTTTTATTAACATTTAATCTCCTCTTTTGTTGTTCTTTTGGCATATATTTGTACAAAAGAGAAATACCTATATAGTATTTGAATGAAGATATATATTTGAACATCGGTACACTTAGAATTTGTAAGTTAAAACCAAGTTTAAAACGTATGAAATTTTCAAGAGAAATATTGATTCTATATAGCAGTGTATATTTAAAATCAAAGAATTTTTGGTTGCAGAAAATTTGTCACACAGTGCACTTTATTTAAATTATTATAAATTATGATATATGGTCATAATATATCCTAAAACGTTATAAAATACACAAACTATTACACAGCATTTATATAAACAAACACTGAAATTTTAGTTTTATATATTTAAAGTAATTATTTGAGCAGACACTGAATACACAGACACATACTGTGGTAAATATTCACCATTTAGATTTCTTAAGCTTTCACTAGCGCCCTCACGCCCCACCCCTCTTTTTTGTATAACACCAAATTAGTCTGAAGGACTTATTTACTGTGAGGTGTTTGGAATCACTGTTTCCAGCGCTCTACTTATCTCACTTACACCTTGAGATTCTTATAAACTCAGACTATGATTCTCTCTCTCTGATGACACATCTGCTGCACAAGATTCTGACAGCGACTTTTTCCCTGGACTGTCATCATATAGTGACAGTTCAAGTAAGACAGATAAACTAACTGAGCCACGGGGTGGCCGCAGACAGTTCAGAGCTGTCAGTTCCCGTGGCAGAGGGATGGCAACAACATCCGCAGATGTCCCACAGCATAGTGTTGGAGTCCTGTGCATGGGGGGTGTTGCAACAACATCTGCAGTGGCCACACAGCATACTGTGGGAGTCATGGACATGAGACATGATGCATTCCCAGGTGCAAGAAGGCCTGTTCCAAGCTACAACTGGACCTCCTTAATATGGTTCAGCCAGTGTTGCCTCCATTTACTGGCAATTCTGGCCTCTTGGTGGGCACTGCAAATTTTAAACCCATCATCTACTTTCAGTTGTTTGTGGATGACGAGTTCTTAGAATTTATTGTTCAGCAGTCAAATCTGTAAGATGAGCAATTTTTTCAAAATACTGGCGCAGAATTAAACGCCATAGCACATCGGTGGACTGCGATCAATTAGCAAGAGATGATGAAATTCTTGGGCCTCACTTTGTTAATGGGGATTGTGCAAAAGCCAAGCATAGCCTCATATTGGTCAAAGCAGTCTACTCAGATGACCCCTATCTTCCCTGCTACAATGAGCAGGGACAGATATATGTTACTGCTTAAGTTTTTGCATTATAATAATAATGCAAATGTTCTGCCACGGGACAACCCAGAATATGACCTATTGTTTAAAATAAGGCCTGCTCTTGACCATTTATTGGCAAGATTTCAAGAGTGCTATACTCCAGGCCAGAACATATCGGTCGATGAATCCTTGATCTTATATAAAGGGACATATTGTTTTTAAACAATACATTCCTTCTAAGAGAGCTTGCTATGGGATCAAGCTGTATAAGCTGTGCGAGAGCTCTAGTGGATAGACCTATCGTTTTAGGGTATACACTCGCAAGGATTCTGTTCTAGCACACCGACTGTCCCTCTTTCCTTGCTGATCGTGAAAAAAAATTTATGTGGGACTTACTCCACCCAATATTTAATAAAGGTTACCATTTATATGTGGATAACTTTTACACTGGCGTGCCATTATTTCAATTGCTATATAGCAAGGGCACTGTTGAGTGGGGCACAATCTGTGCGAATCGCAAAGGCTTTCCGACACACATGTTCAGAAAGCAAAAGAGAGGAGAGACCATAGCTTTGTGCTCTGATGAGCTGCTAGCTGTGAAATTCACTGACAAAAAGGATATGCATCTTCTGCCAACTATATACATGATGAGAGCACATCACCTGTCTATGTCAGGGGGAAGAACAGCCAACTATGAAACCCATGTGTCCTGGATTACAATCAGCATATGGGAGGGGTAGAAAAGACTGAACAGATGCTTGAACCATACTCTGCTTCTCGCAAAGCATATATATGGTACAAGAAACTGGCAGTCCACTTGATACAATTGTCAATGCTGAATGCGTTTGTCCTATATCAGGCTACCCAAGTAAGAGAGCTACGTTTCCTGAAATTTCAGGAATCTGTTATCCTTCTCTCATCATCAGGGGATATTCCAGTAGTTAGGCCAAGTGAGAAGAATGCAAGGTTGCATGGCCATCACTTTACTAGGGAAAACAACCTTTCCCTAGTAGAAGGTGTAGAGTGTGCAGTCACCATGGACGTCGTAAAGACACCCGTTACTACTGTCCAGACTGCCCCTCTAAACCAGGGCTATGCATGCTAGAATGCTTGGAAACGTACTAGCTGCATACTAGCTGTTGGGGTACCGCAAGGTACCCCAACAGCTAATAAAGTAATAAAGTAATAAAGTCCCACGGGTTTCATTATCATTTGTATGCCAACGATACCCAAATCTACCTCTGTGCACCAGAACTATCTCCTTGCTTGCTAACCCGTGTCACTGTCTCTCTCATATCTCATCTTGGATGTCCTCTCACTACCTCAAGCTAAATCTCTCCAAAACTGAGCTCCTTATTTCCACCCAAAAATCTCCACCCCCCATGTCTCTATTACTGTTGACAACTCCATCATTATCCCAACCTCACATGCCCGATGTCTTTGGGTCACACTTGACTCAGATCTTTCTTTCACTCCTCACATTCAGTCTTTGGCTAAAGCCTGCCGCTTCCACCTTAAAAACATTGCTAAAATTAGACATTTCCGGGGGGGGGGGGGGGGGGGGGGGGGACAGCGGCCAAAATAGCGGATTCCTCAGCTCCTGTTATTAGCCATAAAGAAAAGCAGCCATTTTTCCGCTCCTTAGATCTGTTTCCTGTGTGCAACAACTCTATTCTGAGAAGCCTAATAACTGTGGAGCAGCTTAATATACATTTTATGACGAAACTCAGCCCGTAAGACCTAAATAGATTAAGTGCGTAGCAGAGGCTAACTAACGGCCTAGGACTTCATCTCGCCTTCCCCATTTTCCTGTAGCAAAAGAAGGAACAGCAGTACAAGCTGAACACTTAACTTGCTTTCATCTTTGAGTGATCGCAGCATAACCCAATCTACGTACGACTACCATGGAACACTCTAAACACATAATGGAAATTATATCCTTGAAACTACAGACTCCATTTACCAAATTTGAAGCAGAGATACTTCAGAGTATTAGAGCCTACTCAGGGAGATATCAGCCAAGGGACATGCAAGAGAGAGATTTCCCGCAATATCCCATACAACCAGAGACACATTGGAGCAGCAGCGCTCTACTACTAATGCTGGGACCCTACCTTGTGCCAACTCTGAATTTATCCCATGTCAAGCTTCAGCTAAGCCATCTCAGCTCCTAGCACATACCACAAGGGATGAGGCCGACCATCGAGAGCAGAGCTTAAGTGCTTTGTGGGACCGGAGAGATGACACAGAGGTCTTATATAGCAGAAGCTGTGACTTGACACCCCAGCTTACTGTGATGTGGCACGCAGCTGGGGACCTAGATTACATGACCAAGAACAAGCAGTTCCCAACCAGTATTAGAATACTACAGAAGAACCCCCGTGCTTTCCCCCAGTTCTCTTGGCGGCAACACATTACTTTATTTGGACTTAAGATGAGGAGAGTAGGTGTGGGGTAAGTCTGCAAATTTTATTTGCCCCTGAAAGCTCCTCAATATCATTCTACTGGGACTTTTCAACATACCTCTCTTCAATATGGAACCTTTTATGAAGACTTTATGGTCTGAAGCTTTAGGTCCACAGCTGTGTCCAAGCTCTAAAGTCTCAGGAGTCTGCTATACATTGTCCATATTCTTTTTCACGCTACCCTATCTTCATGTATTATTTCAGCAGTTTGGTATAAACTAATTGGTTTGCTTTGTCCTGCCTAGGAAAGTATTATTACACTCATGTTAGAAAGGACGTTTTGCATCAGCTCATTCGGATTGTACATATTAGTATGTTTATTTAAGACAGCATTATTACTTGCCTATAAACATAGTACACAAGTTTTGTTTCATCTGTGTTCTATATTACAATGGATCTGTTTAGGACTGTTTCATTTTGTATATGTGAACGCTGTTAATCTACTCCTGATCATGGATGCCATATACATTACTATGCCTATTCAAGGCAGTCCTATTCTTTACATGTCAGCACAGGGCACTAGTATCAACTCATGTATGTTATGTACTTAGGTCTGTTTTAAGCAGCTTACTACTATGTCTGTAAACATGTTCACTGACACCTGCTCACCGTTGTCCTATTCAGCACAGTGTATATGTGGGGCAGCAGCTAGTCTACAGGTCAGCATAGTGTACTAATACCTTCTCATTTGTGTCTTATATATTACACTTTATTTGATCAGTTTAGAGTAATACTTATTAATTATATGCCTGTAAACACTGTTCATTAACATCTGCTCACTGTTATATTGTACATTACTATGTCTATCTATGGCGGTTTTCTGTTTATATAACAACATAGAGCAGGGGTCTTGCACTCTTGTTAGACCTGATTAGAGCAGTTTCGTTATATATGTCTGAACAGTCAGATAACCTTGCTCAACAATAAATGCTTCACAATGTATGTTTATGGTAGTTTTACTTAAGTGTAGAGAGATAAGTAGGCGCTTAGGATCCCTAAAATTGCCAAGCACAGGACAGGGTTCCTCAATAAAAAACCCTAAAGGCAGGATAAGTGAAAAAAGTAGGAAGTGCTGGCGGTAAGATAGCTAGGGGCAATATATATATATATATATATATATATATATATATATATACATACATATATACACACACACACACAGGTGGCCCTCGTTTTACAACGGTTCAATTTACACCGTTTCAGAATAACAACCTTTTTTCCCAGTCATGTGACTGCTATTGAAAAGCATTGAGAAGCAGTGAATTTATTAAAATAGCCAGTAGGTGGCGCTGTCCGCTTGTGTTGCAGCAAAGCCAAGCAAGTTGAAATTAATCAGTTTAACCAGACCTGAGCTATCGAGCAGATTTCAAAGGAACAAGATCTTTCTGTCCATAAATCAGTCCAGATTAGAATGCATAGAAAGAACTGTTTGCAGAAAAATGCAAGTGAAGTCTGTGTTGTGTGATTATTTTATTAGGTTTATAATGCTGTTTAGCAAATGTTTTTGTTCATTTAATTCTATATTCTGTGTTGTGTGATTATTTTATTAGGTTTATAATGCTGTTTAGCATTTAAAGTCTTCATTTCAAAGCTTTAAAAATAATGTATTAGGTGTTACTTATGACAATTTTGAGAGGGGCCTGGAACCTATCTCCCTCACTTCCCTTTGACTTACATTATAAACTTAAACTGGGTTTCAATTTACAACGGTTTCGATTTACAACCATTCCTTCTGGAACCTAACCCCAGCGTAAACTGAGGGATATATATAGATATATAGATTATATATATATATATATATATATATATATATATATATATATATGCCCAATCATTAATTCATTCCTCCTTTTTTTAGAGTGCATAATTCACCTATGTTTTTATAAAGCCACATTTACTACATGAAATATCCCTAGTTTTTAAATATCTGGACGTTCAGTTTTTAGGGTAGTTTTACCGACATGTACTGTTCATTAGCATCTGCCCACATTGGTATTATTTAATTTGTGGTCTAAACTAGGCTAATAAGTTCCATTAGCATTGCTCCCATATTTGGGATGTATATTTATGCAAAGTTCAAACTTCCCACAGCTTTGCAATAAGCATGGTAGCCAGAGCAGAAGCTTCTATGTCTGCAAGAGATATGTTTGTTCTGTAGCATCTAACATAGAAGACTAATAGTAACCTAAACAGAGTTATAGTACAGTGTTTCCTTTCTTTTCTTATTTTTGTTATTAGATGGTAGTACAGATCCTCCAATTGTTCATAAATACATCATGTGGTTAGCCAGATCAGTCAGCAAAGTTGATATTTGCTTAGTATAAGTATACCCAACCCTAAATCCTTCATATATGTGTTTCCTACCTTCTAGTGCTTATTTCACAGGTTGTCAGGGGTCCAAGAGTGTCACAATTTGCAGCAAATTGAAGGTATATGCAAAAGGGACAAAATCTGAGGTTTCATATGTATTTTCAAATCAGAACTTAGATAGTTTCAAATTATGCTTCCTTATACACCTGACCATACTTACGTAATTTTATTTTGGATATGTTGTATGCAATGTTCTTTTATTTATTATGTATGACTGAGAACCTCAATAAAAATCTTTGGAAGACAAAAATAAAAGGAGAAAAAAAAAAAAAAAAAATTAGACATTTCCTTACACAAGACACAACAAAGATTTTAATCCATCCTCTCATCCTTTCCCGCCTCGACTACTGCAACTCTATCCTCTCTGGTCTCCCTAGCTGCCGCCTAGCTCCTTTGCAATCTATAATGAATGCCTCTGCCAGGCTCATCTTCCTTGCATGTCGCTCTTCATCTGCCGCACCTCTCTGCCAATCACTTCACTGGCTTCCTCTTGTCTCCAGGATTAAACACAAAATTCTCACTCTGACACACAAAGACCTCAATTGCATTGCTCCCCCCTACATCTCAGACCTTGTCTCCAGATACTCTCCCTCCCATCCCCTTCGCTACGCTCATGATCTCCTACTCTCGTTACCTCCTCGCATTCCTGTCTACAAGCTTTCTCATGACTGGCTCCCATCTTATGGAACTCTCTGCCTCGCTCCACAAGAATCTCCCCTAGTTTTAAAAGCTTCAAGTGCTCCCTGAAGACTCTACTATTCAGGGACGCTTACAACCTACACTAACCTTCCTATCTCCACTGCTATCCCCTTAAACCCCATAGCATGTAAGCCTATGAGCCCAGCTGTTTGTAGTCCACCTTCATAAGAGCCGACTACAACAGTGCAACTCTCGGCAGGACCCTTCACCCATTTGATCCCTGTAATAGTTTTTTTTTTTTATATACCACCCATGTTAGAGCTGCGGAACCTGTTGGCGCTCTACAAATACCTGATAATAAAAATAATAATAATACACTCACAACCCCAGGAGGCTCAAGATTCTGAAATGCTGATACATGGCCCTGGTAGAGCCTTATGCCTGACCAGCCCAGTGCCCTGGTAGAGCCTTACGCCTGACCAGCCCAGTGCCCTGGTAGAGCCTTACGCCTGACCAGCCCAGTGATTGAGTTGCCCCTAGCAAAAGGGCTAACTTGTGTATGAATGGAGATATGAAAAGTATGTGACTGGCCAGTGGTAGGGGTTGTACTCTGTGTTTCTGTGAGTGAATGAAGATATGAAAGGTATGTATGGCCAGTAGTAGGGATAAAAGTCTTGATGTATGGGAAGTATGTTGTGTGCTTCTGTGAGTGAATGGACAGTAGCAAGGGTTGAAGCCTTGACATGGCGTTACTGCTCACATGGGTATCCATGTGCTTATTCAACCAGTGTAACTGCCTGTAATGCTTGTGTGGGTAATGCAAAAAAGTTATATTTTTAAACATAAAATAAAATCATTTAGAATTAAATTAATCAATTAATGAGGTAGAAAAAAAAAACTGTTTAATTGCAGATATAACCCCTATAGGTTTAAAATGTTTCAAGGTAGCAATGTCTGCAGTTTAACAGCTGTAACTACCTGAGAATTTAGCTCTTAACTTTTTGGTTTTATCTCCCCATATCTATATTGAAATACCACTGTCTGGCTCCTAATAGTGGATCTGGCTCCTTTAATATTCTTACTGGGTCCTAAATTGTTAACAGATTTTTCAACCCCTGGTATACAAGGTACACAGTTTTGGAAAGTACACCTCTTGGCGCATCAAAATAGGGGCTGCATGTATTGCTAGCACAAATTTGGAGTGTGTAAAACATAAATAAGCAAAGCACCATATTCCAAAAAAAGCTTATGCAAATGATCACTTTTTGCCTCTGAAGAAGTAACACATACTTCGAAACATTTGACAAAGTGGGCTGACAGGCCTGGTTAGAATCGGCACTTTTTTACTTTGCATTTGAACTTTTATATTGTTTTTATTCAGTGTTCTTTGCACTGCACACTACTCAAAACATGGAACTTTGAACTTCTAAAACAAACAGCCTTTTTTCTTTTGGGCATTCTGCTTGTTGCCTTCATTATCATAGTGCGCAGTCAATCTACTATTTTACTGAGTCTACATCTAATATTAAGGACTTGTGTACTTTATATATAAAAAAAATGATCATTTGCATAAGCTTTTTAAACCTGCAAGCACACAATCAGGATAAAGAGCAGTTAAGCTTGGTGCAGTTTTTACACACGCTGTTAACTTACCTCATATTGGATTGAGGGTTACAAATGTAAGCACATTTTATTTGTTTATAATAAATTGTCTTTTACCAAACAATATTACACTATGTTCTTGTCTTTTCCTTTCACATCCCATCCACTCATGAGTATGTGAGGACACTGGATATCTCACCACCAGAGGAAAAGAAAGACACCAAGAGAGTCCAAGATTGCCATTGCTAAAAAGACCAGTCCAGACACCTTCCCAGAGGGGGCCAGAGGATCATCTTTACTTATACAAGAGAGTCCAGGATTCCCATTTCCAGACTAACCAACTACAGGAAATCATCAAGGAACCATTCCAAAAAGAACCAAGAGATCACCTTTACCCCACCGCTGGTCACTTACCTCATAGGATTAAGGTTTTTTCAGGTACTTATAATATACTTACCATGAACAAGGAGTCATTCATAAGAAGATTTTGAAAAGTTAACATTCTGTATTTTGAACTTTTGCAATCAATCTGACTTATGAAACTATAGCCATATTGCGTCTTATACATATATTGCTGTGCGCCTCTTCTCTGTTTTGATATTCTCTTTCTACATTTACATACCACAGTGACAAGGGTACACTGTATCACTACACAGGCAGCACGCATATACCTTACAAGACACAAGGAACATTTTTTATTGCCTATATCACACAGTTAATCTATACCTCAAAACAACCAATATCTATCCAATATAAGACACAACCAGTGGATAGATCAAACTAACATAGTGGTATTTTAGTTTTAGCGCTGGTGTCCTTTATATATATATATATATCCATGATATTTTTCACAGCTGCAAAATGACATATGGGATAAGTAGACATATAAATGTACGATTCAATATACACACACACACAAAAGATTAATCCAATGGTCACCTTTAAGCATATTATGTTATGTTGAACAACATACATCAGCACAAACAAAGTAAATTGGTATAGTCCAGCTCTAATGTATGCGTATAACTTCTTATAAGGTACTAAATTTAATAAGAAATACCATAACTATCCACTATAAATATTTGTAACCTATAAGTCCAATAAATAAAATCTAAGTGTAGAGAGTAAATATGTACAAATACCATCAGACATACAATAATTAATTGACAGAGTCAGACACAACCTCTGTCTGAGTCTGAAAAAACTATTGTATAGGTGAGATTTAGGAATATGTTCAATGGGGGTCACTGAAAAACACTTAGTGTCTCCATTATGGATGTTATTACAATGTCTGAAGACACTATGATATCTGAAATTTTTCTTCATATTACGCTGATGTTCAGACCACCTTGTACTAAAACGCCTAGCACAAATTTTGAGTGTGTAAGATATAAATGAACATGTGGCTTTTGTTTAATTTCACTTATTTGTTGCACACTTCAGATTTGTGATACAAATAAGACCTCATTTGATGCAGCTGGGGTGTAGTTTCTAAAAAGATACAGTTTTGTTGTGATATTTTAGCTTCCCCGGCAACTGAAGCTGTTTAATTGCTGGCAACAATACTTTAAATTTAAAGATGCTTTTTATGATAGTCTATCAAATTGACACATTGGCAATAAAAACAGTAGAAAAACACAGTGAAATGTTCTTAAAGGGACAGTCAACACTTACTTTAACATGTTTTTATATTGAAAATAACAAAACGGAGGTCCGCCTACACTATACCCCTCCTGCCTTGCCGCCTTGCTTCTGTCCTAATCAGCGGCGCTAACTACTCTAATACCCGGTAAATATGGATGCCGGACTCCCCCCACCATTACGTAGCTGCCTTCTTCTTCAACTGATAAGCAAATCAGAATCCAGTCCTCGGACTGAAATTGCACGCGCTTGCAATTTCTGTCCGATGCCTGGATTCTGATTTGCTTATAAGTTGAAGAAGAAGGCAGCTACGTAATGGTGGGGGGAGTCCGGCATCCATATTTACTGGGTATTAGAGTAGTTAGCGCCGCTGATTAGGACAGAAGCAAGGCGGCAAGGCAGGAGGGGTATAGTGTAGGCGGACCTCCGTTTTGTTATTTTCAATATAAAAACATGTTAAAGTAAGTGTTGACTGTCCCTTTAAAGTGAAGGTAAACTTTGGTGAATGAAAGCCTGATTTTTAAAAATACTATTAAAAACAGGGGCACTTTCATTCATCAAAGTTTACAAAGCAGCCGTTTTGATTAAAAATGTACCTTTTTTTCTTTTCACAGCCAGAACAGCTTCCCCCTCCTGGAAAGCCTCTCTTCACATGTCAGCAATGACTAATCCAGCTTCCTCCAATCAAAGTATGGCCTCAGGCAATGACGGGGAAAGCCGTGATTGGAGGAAGCCGGATTAGTCATTGCTGATGTGTTAAGAGAGGATTTCCAGGAGGGGGAAGCTGTTCTAGCTGTGAAAAAAAACAAAGGTAAGTTTTTAATCAAAACAGCTGCTTTGTAAACTGTGATGAATGAAAGTGCCCCTGTTTTTAATAGTATTTTTAAAAAATGGGCTGTCATTCACCAAAGTTTACCTTCACTTTAATTTCTGCTTATTTTAGACAGGTTACCTACTGCAAATATTTAGCAACACGAGTTTTGATAATAGAGTTTAGAAAAATAAAATTACAAACTAATTTTTATTGAGTAAAAAAAAAAATATATATATATATATATATATATATATATATATATATATATATATATATATATACACACCTGTTGCAACATACACATATAATTATTATTATCATCATCATCATCATCATCATCATCATCAGGTATTTGTAAAGCGCCAACAGATTCCACAGCGCTGATATAATAATGGTATATTTGGAATAAATACAGAGGACTTTCAGTCATAAAGTATAAAATACTTCATGCTGAAAGTTCCTTTATCTGTTTGAAGCGTTTGCCGCACTGAGCTCCTCAAGCTCAAGCCCGCACGGCTATTGGCTAAGAGGTGGAAACGTCACCTCTCAGCAAAATATAGTTCTACCGTGGGCTGCCTGAGCAGCTCAGTGCAGCGAACGCTTCAAACAAGGAAAGGAACTTTCAGCATGACATTTTAAACATCATGAGTGAAAGTCCCCTGTATTTGTTCCAATTGTAAATCCTATCGCTTCACAAACGCTAGGATTTACAATCACTTTAGGAAACTGTCCTTTACTAGATGGCTTCCCTGCTTTTGCAACCAGCTCACTCAAATATAGCGGACGTCAAATGCTGCAAATAACACAATGTAGGTTCAGCAGCCAAAGGTTATAAAGGGTGCAAGCTATCAGAAGCCACTGGCCAGCTCCTCAGCAAAAACTCCAATCCAAGAAATAGCAGCACTTTGCTTCAAATCATATATTTATTGCAGAGACAAGTAACAAGAAAGCAACGTTTCGTGGGACAACCCCTTAATCATGCATGATTAAGGGGTTGTCCCCCTGAAACGTTGCAATCTTGTTACTTGTCTCTGTAATAAATATATGATTTGAAGCAAGGTGCTGCTATTTCTTGGATTGGAGTCAAATGCTTCAACACATTCCTTTTTTTGCACGGTTGAAGATATTTTGCTGCATGTACAGGCCTTTCTGAAGTTGAGCAATTTGCTTCTCCCATTTTTCTGCCGCATACTTTCCATACTGATCAGAAAGTTTAGTAGTATAATGTTGCTTAAGGTTATAATCTTTAAAGGGACATAAAACCCAACAGTTTTCTTTCATGATTCAGATAGAACATACTATTTTAAACAACTTTCCAATGTTCTTCTATTATAAAATTTCTTTCATTCTCTTGTTATCCTTTGTTGAAAAGCAGGAAGGTAAGTTCAAGAGTGTGCACATGTCTGCAGCACTATATGGCAGCAGTTTTGCAACAATGTTATGCATTAGCAAGAGCACTAGATGACAGCACTATTTCCTGACATGTTGTGTACCAGACATATGCACACTACCGATCTAGATATATCTTTAACAGAGAATAACTTAACAAAAAACATTAAACATTCATCCCTGGTAGTCCAGTGGGGAGGGATTGGTCTGTACCTCTGGGTGGTACAGAACATACTAATCACTCCTTCTGGCCGGCGCTCAGTGATGTGTCAGAGCTTAAGCTGCATTCTGACTCACACTGAGTACCAGCAACACAAATAAAAAGGAAACTGCAGGTGCTCCCTAACGTCTTAAGGTAGCATAGGCTCTGACCAGGCCTAGATGCAGTGGCCAACCAGGAAATTTCCCGGTATCCTGGTGGGTCAGTCCTGCAGGGCGCATATAACCTGTTTGCGGCTCGGAAATGGCCCAAAGGCTGGTACTTTGAGACCCCAGGTTTAGAATAATATGTAGATGTAAAATTGACAATAAAAAGTTATAAAACTAAAAGTTAGCCTGATGATTGATGACGATATAGCCTAATAATATGTGGTGATGCATTGTCTTCTGGTACCATTTACTATATCAGTAAGATTACTATTATTGATACAGTGACAACTAATAAAGAGGGCAATTAAAATGTATTAAAGCAGGGCTCGACAAGCCACTAGAGCCATAAAATCAGGTTCATGCTTAACGTATCAAAGCCCCCAACAGTCACCACCAAAAATGTAACTTGGTGCTGCTAGATCTTATAATTAGATATACACATACACACGGATATATCATACGGATGGCCAAAGATTTCTGGCTCCTAAATGTATGGGCTGGCCCCTAGATTTTGAACAAAAAGCCTTGTATTGCAGCTTATTAATAACAATTAGGATGTCCCTGCCCTGAAAAAAAAAAGGCTTTTGTTTTTATGCAGGCAATTGACCTCCAATAGAGCAATGTTAGTTTTCATCAGCCAACAAGCGAGCAGTTTGTCACTAGGGGGCGAGTTGTGAATAATTGTTAGTTTCAATATCAATTTAAATAGTGACCTCTCACATGTATTATCATATTTTAAGTTTAATGTCCCTTTAAAAAGAAACCAATGGAAGAGCTGTACTGCCTTTCTGAAGAGATTAAGGGGCCTATTTATTATGGTGCGAGCGGGCATGATACGATGTAGCGTATCATGTCCGCTGCACATCAATAAATGCTGACAGCATACGCTGTCTGAATTTATCATTGCACCAGCAGTTCTTGTGAACTGCTGGTGCAATGCCGCCCCCTGCAGATTCGCGGCCAATCGGCTGCTAGCAGGGGGTGTCAATCGACCCGATCATATTCGATCGGGTTCATTTATGTCCGCCACCTCAGAGCAGGCAGACAGGTTATGGAGCAGGAAACACGGGGCATCAATCTCCATACGAAGCTTTATAAATATGCCCCTATATGTTTGCTTTAGACCTTAAAAAGATATCCGTGCAACGTGCATTAAAACAGTGTTCTGTTGTTAATGACAGTTTGCCCAGTGATTATGGTCATGCATAATTACTGTATACCTGAAGTGATTACACTAATGTGGCTAAGAATGTATATTGGGGAAATATTGAGAGGAAACGTGGATAACCCTATAAAAGAAAAAAATTGAAAAGTGAAAAAGTAGGATGCATTGATCCAAAGGCTGTCTAAAAGGCATGTATTGCATTGCTGAGCACTACACTCATGTCAGATACCTAAGGGGTCAATGAGGTCTATGCCAATGCATATGTGTACTCTCTTAACAGCCAAGGAAAGATTTAATGAAAGAAAAAACAGTGACCACTGAGAACTTGGCGTCAGAAGTTCAGACCCAAATCATGCTGAATGACCACAAAGCATAGTTTAATTAAAAGGACATAAAACAAAAAAAAAAGCTTTCAAGATTCAGATAAAGCGTGTCATTATAAACAACTTTTCATTTTACTTCTATTATCTAATTGTCTTTATTTTCTTGTTATCCGTTGTTGAAAAGGTATACATAGGAAGGCTCAGGAGCAGCCATGCACTGCTAGGAACTAGCTGCTTATTGGTGACTGCACATATAAGCCTCGTATGATTGGCTTACCTAATGTGTTCAGCTAGCTCCCAGAAGAGCATTGGTGCTCCTGCAACAAAGGACACCAAGAGAATGAAGCACATTTGATAATAGACGCAAATTGGAAAGTTGTTGAAATTGTATGTTAGTTACTGGACGAAGAATACAAATATTTTTTTTCTATCTTAGTGATGGACACAGTTATAATAAATGTAGAACTTTACAATGCTCACGTTCGTATAGTGACAGACAACACTAGATTGCAAGCTCTTTGTAGCGGAGGAGCAACCTAATGATGTGCATCTCATAAGGGGTTGTGCAGCAAAGGATGCAGAAGACACCCCTGTTCACCACTCACCAGACTCGCCTCCCATATAGAGAAACTGCCCGCTGAGGTCACTCACCTCCTGAAGTCAAATGGCATGGTGCAATGCCAGGGTCACCACCGCAGGATAATTAGTTGATTGGTTGCTGAGTGGAAATATACAGCAGGGCACCCTTTCTGTCTTCAAGTCTGCCGGCTAGACACACCGGAACTGACGTTGCCATCGGGAGCACTGCAGACTTTGATTGGACGGTCGGTTAGGAGAAAGGGACACATCCGGGTCCCGGTTTATTGGAACTGCTAGGGCCACGTGGGTGTTTCCTATAAGCCAAGCCCGCCAGCTGTGTCTTGGGCCGCTGCCGTTATCAAATGTAGGTAGTTTTGTAGTTGCTTGTGGTGTTTGTCGTGATGCTTATGTGTACTCTGTGGGAACCGGACCTTGCCGGAGGTGTATTGTTTTTTCCCCAGGACAAATAATATTATGAAAATCCAATATAGTAACTTAGGTGCTTATACTGTATCGGATAACCTTATGAATAGTATTGTTTAATTGTAAAACGATAATGAATGGCTTACTGAAGCCTTAATGGGGAACATGGAAACCAACATTTTTATTTCATGATTGAGACATTGAGTGTAATTTTAAACAAAGTTCCAATTTACTTCTTTAACATTTAATTTGTTATTTTTTGTATCCTTTGTTGACAGAATTCATAGGCAGGCTCAGAAGCATTGCTGGGTGCTAGCTGCTGATTGGTGGCTGCACATATGCCTCTTCTCACAGTCACTAATTCAGCTGGGTTCAATTAGTAACCTTGCTGGCTGCTCATTCAGCAAAAGATACTAAGATAACAAAGCACATTTGATAATAAAAGTAAATTGGAAAGATTTTTAAAACTATATGCACTATTTTAATCATGAAGGGAAAATTGTGGGATTCATATGTCTTTAACCATGTTGTTCTAAATCCAGCTATGCTTAAATGTGTTTTACTTAAAGGGACACTGAACCCAAATTTTTTCTTTCATGATTCAGATAGAGCATGACATTTTAAGCAACTTTCTAATTTACTCATATTAACAAATTTTCATCATTCTCGTGGTATGTTTATTCGAAAAGCAAGAATGTAAGTTTAGATGCTGGCCCATTTTTGTTGAACAACCTGGGTTGTCCTTGCTGATTGGACAGCACCAATAAAAAATTGCTGTCCATGGTTCTGAACTAAAACATTGCTGGCTCCTTAGCTTAGATACCTTCTTTTTTTTAAATAAAGATAGCAAAAGAAAAATGGATAATAGAAGTAAATTATAAAGTTGCTTAAAATTGAATGCTCTATCTGAATCACAAAAGAAAAAATTGGAGTTCACTGTCCCTTTAATCGAGTTGGTACCCATTTCAGTAATAGGTCCTGTTTTTAGTATAAATCGGCTAGATTTTGATTTTAGTAGTTTTACATTTATTATTCCTGGCGTGGTTAATCCTGTTATTTGGGAAGGTTAAACCGGCATTGTTTAATGGTAAAGTAACCAGTGTTACGGCAAAGGATGTGAACTTTAAAAGGGCGCTTTGTACACTACTTTTATAGCCTTTTTTTGTGTTGCCCATATAAAATGTGTGCAAGTCCACTGTTTCTGTAAGATGGGGAGTGTAGCAGCAATATATGTAAAGTAACATAGAGGGTATGTGTTTTCTACTGGTAAATATGCAAAGTGCCAAGATAAGCCAAGGCTGTCATTTGCCCATTGCTGTTTTAAGGCAGGGCTTATATGGAATTTACTGTTAGAACATTCTTTTAAATTTTGTTTTAAAAACAATTGTTTATTAATTGCAACACTATTTCATGGTTTGATTATGTTTCATATCACATTAACATTCCAGGGCAGGAGAGGGGAAGCTACCTGATGCCAGGCTTACATTATTGGAGGATGAGTCCCAGAACATCTCAGGAGGCAGCAGTGGAGATTCAGCTCTTAAAAAGTCCAAAGCCACAAAGGTTGTGAAATCTCGCTACATGCAGTATGATAAGAGTAAGGTTGGGAAGAAAAATGTGGCTAATATAACTACCTGCTCTGCCGAGAAACCTCCCGAAAGAGGTGGCAGTGGGACACCAACACGTAGATCAATTGCACCACAAAGGATGAAGGTTTTGGCTGGATTGCCTTCTAACACTTTGGATGGAAGTCTATTTGTCAAAAATAACTTGCAGTCTACTTTATTGGAAGGCCACAGAATTGCACGCCCAGATTTAGACATCTCTGTTATCAATGATAAAACAATGCAGAGGCTGACTCCAAAATTAGCGCTGTCTGCAGAGCAGAAGAAAAACAAGAGAGAAGCCACAGCTCTATACCTGGTACCTGAAGAAACAATAGAAATGATTGAATCTCAAACCTTGTTGTCTACGTATTTGACCATGAAAATGCAAAAGAATCTCAGCCGCTTAGAGGAGAAGGCAGAGAACAACCTTTTACAGGTGACTGAGGAGAAAAACAACCTAGAGGAAAAGGTGCATGTGTTAAAACGGGAACTGTCAGTGCTCCAGCAAGAAGAGCAAGTTAATGACTTACTGGAAAAGCAAGCAAAGGCATTGACTCCCTCCACTATCGCGGAGGAGAAATTTAAGGACAATTACACAGTCTTTGCTACAGCTCTGGATTGCACCAGACATCAGCTTCCAATAAAGGATGTTCATATTGTTGGAAATCATCAACAATACTTGGAGGACCTGCGGAAGCAACTGGCTATAACAGAGCCACTCCTACAAGAGGCAATGTCCCGCTCTGCTGTCCAAAACGCAGAATCATTGGACACTATTAAGGAGCTTGAGGAGCTTGTTTTAAAGACTGATGCAGAACTATCCCTGAGTTTTCGGCAGATCCTGGATTTATCTTTCAAAGTCAACAAAGAAATAACTTTACAGAACCAAAAGAGGGAAGAAGAGAATTGCTCACTTGATTTATTTAGCCAGTTGTATTTTGATTGAACCCTCCTTAACCTTATTTATCCGGCATAACCTGCACACTCTGTAAATATACAAGTTCTCGAGCTGGATTACATTGTTTATGCATTTTCACTTTCTTAGTTCATGAGCGTGATGGACCATTTCCATTTATATGTTAAATATTTTATATTGGCTTTTTCCAAAAAAAGCTAAAAAATAAAATTCACTTGAACTAGTAAAGCCAGCCAATTTTCTTAAAGGGGTAGTCTAGTCAAAATTAAACTTTCACGATTCAGATAGAGCAGGCAATTTTTAAGCAACTTTCTAATGTACTCCTATTTATTTATTTTCTTCGTTTTCTTGGTATCTTTATTTGAAAATCTAGAAATGTATGGTTAGGAGCCGGCACATTTTTGGTTCAGCATCTGGGTAGCGCTTGCTAAATTGGAGCCTAAACTTATGAAAGAAAAAATTTGGGTTTAGTATCCCTTTAAGTGTAAGTTGACATCTTTTCTCACAAAGACCTGAATGTCCACATTTAGAGTTTTGAAATGTTGCCGTTTTTTAAATGTCAGCATATTTCTGTAACTAAATGCAAAGTAGCACCAGAAACAAAGCATTGTAAGGTGGCCATGGGTAGGAAGGTAATGTGATATAACATTAAGTATTGCTAAAATACGGTGTCTTCCTACCTCTTCATCCATATCATTGCCCCTCACTTTCTTACCAGTAGAAACTCACATTTAGTGCTGCAATTTCCCCTACTCTATCATGTTTGTCCACATGCTCACGTTTAAATAAAACTACAGATTTCTCAAGGGTAGGGTATATGCATGCATGATACTCTGAAGAGCAGATCTGTCATCATGTAATTAGATTGCAAATGACTACTTCTTTAGACAGGTTGTCTTCAGTAGGTAGAGGGACACAACAATCTATTCAAAGCAAATATGAACCTGAAAATAATATGCAGATGCAATTTTTAAAGTATGCTATTTTAGAGACATGAAACACCCATTTTCTTTCACAATTCATACAGCGCATAGTTTTTTTTTTGTTTTGTTTTGTTTTTTGTTTTTTTAGAAATCTGGAGCATACAGTTTTAAATGGCTTTCCACTTTGCTTTTACTATCAAATTTATTTCATGCTTTTTTGTGTCTTTGTTGAAAGTTGCAGCAATACACTACTGGGAACTAGCTGAACACATAGGACGAGCCAATGAGAAGAGGCAAGCATGTGTATCCACCAATCAGCAGCTAACTCAAAGTAGTGCCTTGCTGCTTCTGATACTCTAGGTATGATTTTCGACAATGGATACCAAAAGAACAAAGTAAATCAATATTAAAGAAATGTGTGTATTGGTACTAGTTTCTAGTATAGTCATGTTGTAACAGTTATCCGAGGATAAAAAGCTTATTCATATCTAAACTCTGAAGCCATTTATCCCTTTTGTGCCAAATGAGGGCAAAAGGCATCTGCCTTCATATGGTAAGGGAGTGCTGACCGGCACCCTTACTATATGAAGGCAAATCGTTAGTGACACTGTCTGTCACTCTCTGTAATGATTATATTTGGGGCTGAGTGTGAGGGGAGGCAGGTGGATCGGCCTAGGGCAGTGGTTCCCTACACTATCGGGGGGTGCGGAGGAAGGCAGGGGGAGAGAAGGATGGGGATGCCCTACACTATGGAACAATAATGGCCGGTGTTGGGAGGGGTAAAACAAAATGATTTTGGAGGGATGTCCCCTACACCAGTGTTTCTCAACTGTGGTCCTAAAGTACCCCCAACAGGCCAGGTTGTTATAGCTGAATTAGAGCACAGGTGAAATAATCGGCTGATCAGTAACAATAGTTACTGACCTGCTCTAACCCATCAGCTGATTATTTCACTTGTTCTCTAGTTCAGCTTTAACGAAAATCTTGCTTGTTAGTACTTGAGGACCGCAGTTGAGAAACCCTGCCCTACACTACTTAAAACAATATGAAAAAAAGTATAATTTGTTACTGGTAGACTAGTTGGCAGTAAGATTGTGGACAGTAGTGTGAAGGGGGGAAGGTTAGGGCGCTGTTTGAAGGGGGGGGGGGGGGGCTTCAGGGTGGTGGGTGGATGTGGAGGGATCATTATATTACAAAAAAAATATAAAATCCCTTAACCAAAGATGGTGGTGATTAATGGGGGAGGGAAAAGAGCTATTTGAGAGGGATCAAGCAAAAATTACAAGACAAAAAAAGAAGAGCGCAGGACCACTCTTAAGAGTTAACGTTTTAATAGGCCATAAAGCGCAAAAAAAAAAACGTACAAGATAGTGGGTTAAAATAGGCACAAGAAATATTACCACAGCGTCCTCGACATCCAGTACTTTTAGATACAGTCTCAGTCCGCTTCTTATTCAACCTGTGCTGGCAGCGTGCAATGACACCTATTGACTTCCAGGAGAGCGGGTGTTTCAGAGTTATGTACGGCTGGTGTCAAATGAGGCTGATAGGACCTTTTGTGAACGTAAATCCGCTCTTCTCTTCTTTTTTGTCTCGTCCGCTTTCCTGGGAGGTGAATCACGGCTCTCCCTGTGTTATTTGAGCAGCAAACACAGCCTTTCCAATTTAAGGCTTTACCATTGGATTTACCTACTCCAACACCTAAATATAAAGATCATCGCAATTGAAAGATACTTGGGACTTCACGTCTTACCCAGGAAATCACTCATATTCAGGTGTGACTGTTCGGGGACCTGCTTCTTACTTTACAGGTCACTTAATTCCATTCACAATACAGTGATTTTTGTATCATTTTACAGTTCTTATTTTTGTATTTTCATTTTATATTCTTATATTTGTGTGTGTGTGTGTATGTATGTGTGTATGTATGTATATATATATATATATATATATATATATATATATATATAAAATCATATAGCAATTGGAAAGCGCAGCCAATACTGTCAATTCCTAGAGCAAAAATTAACCTTAGATGCTACATGATTAACCCCTTCACTGCTGTGAGTTTAAGAAGTGTGGTGTGCAATTAGCGTCCTTCTAATTGTTAAAAACCAATGGCAAAGCCATGCATGTCTGCTGTTTCTGAATAAAGGGGTTCCCAGAGAAGCTTTTACCACAAATTATCTTATTACTGCAGTAGTTGTGTGTAAATAATTTCAGTGAAAAACCCAAAGTTTGTTAAAAAGTTATTTTTATGATTGTATAGTGCCATCAAATATACCCAAATGGGCCTAGATCAATATCTTGGGTTGTCTACTTCAGAATTATATTTAGTTTTGGGGATAATTTTGAGAATTTTCACATCTCTGCTATACCAAATGATTGTTACCCCATTGCATCATTTATAGACATATAGACATAGCTGCAGAAAGACTTTAAAATAATCAAAAATAGTTTAAAAATAAAATTTATATATATATATACTCTTTATGCCAAAATTAACTATGTATATTTTTTCAAAGGTAAATAAAAAAATAAATAAAATAAAAACAAAGGCTCTGTTTTAAATGGAGTGATAGTAAATTCTCCAGTATTTTGGGCAAGTTTTTCTCTGAAACTCCTGGTAGTGAAGGGGTTAAGAAAAAGTATGTGAAAAGAAACAAAATGGTTTAGGGTCCCATTAAAGGGGTATGAAACACATTTTTTTTTTCTTTTATGATTTAAATAGAGCATATGTTTTTAAACAACTTTCCAATATACTTCTATTATCAATTTGTTTCATTCTCTTTGCATCCTTTATTGGATGAGCAGCAATGCACTACTGGAAGCTAGTTTAACACATTGGTAAGCCAATGACGAGGCTTATATGTGCTGCCACAAATTAGCAGCTAGCTCCCGGCTTCTAAGCCTACCTAGATATGGTTTTCAACAAAGGATACCAAGAGAACAAGCAAATTAGATAATGGAAGTAAATTGAAAAGTTGTTTAAAATTATATTCTCTATCTGAATCATGAGAAAAATTTTTGGGTTTCATGTTCCTTTGTTAAAGGGACAGTAAACAGATTACAAAATGCTTAAAGGGACATGAAACACAAACATTTATGATTCAGATAGACATGAAATTTTTAAACAACTTTCCAATTTACTTTCATTATCTAATTCGCTTTGTTCTCTTGGTATTTTTTTTTTTTTTAACTTATACCTAGGTAGGTATGATGTGGAGCAGTGCTGCAAAGCAAAAGCACTAACCATTCCAGCATGTGTCCTTTCTGCAGACGAGCTGCATTTTCTGCAATGACATCTCAGATCACAGAATGTTCTGCCTTTGGGGCAAAATGTAAATTCTGTCATATGTTTACTTCAAAATGCTGCATAATGCCTCAACCCTTAACCAGCTTTTAATTTGCATGCCCTGGAAGAAAACCTAATATGACAGAATTTACTTTTTGGCCTCTCTAGGAAGTGTAGGACAAGCACAATTGTTATGCAAAAGCATAAGATGTCCCTTTAACAACCAGTCAGGTAACAAAACAAGGATAGGAGTTCAGCACATCCAGCAGAGCCATGCCAGTTGCCAGAGAACATAAGGAAGTTTTAACTTGTATCAGAGAAAAAGGGACCAATTTAGATTTCTATTCAGGCCTTAGGGATGTGATGTGTCTAACTTGAAAATCCAGAAGGCCTCACGCCTCTTATGTAACAGCTCTCTATCCCCTCCTTCATTCGCTCTATAACCTGAAACCTGAGTTGTGATGTCTGGTGACCTGTTTTCACAAAGTGGTTAGAAGCAGGGGCATCCTCATCCCCCTTTCTGATATTGGACTTATGCTGACTCATGCGCTCTCTTGCTTTCCTAGTCGATTCTCCAACATCTACCAAACCACATGGGCCTTTAATTAGGTAAATAATAAAATAAGAATTACAAATATAGTGGTCCTTGATATCAAACTTAGTACCCGTATGTGGATGGACAAATTGTAGTCATTTAATCATATTGCCACAACTAAAACACCCAAGACAGTGATGGAACCAGAAAAGGATGCAGCTTTGGCCATAAACTGCATTCTGCGCCGCCAGGCCCCTCTTCCACTGTTATGTTCGTTTGCTTGCGGGTCACGTGTCCGCCTGGACATGTGACTGAATAAACTATGGCCTCTAGTGGGAAATTTTCTGATTTGTAATGTACATTTTTAATGGAGTTATTAACTGTCATTCTGAAGTGTAATTATTTTTTATTCCAAGATCAGTTTTTCATGCAAACTCAGGGGACGGCAATGGGTTCTAATGTCGCCCCGAATTACGCCAATATATACATGAACATGCTGACATTTACAAAAAAGCTATTAATCGCAACAACTTGTTGAGATATGACGGTTCACATCCTTCCTCCTTGTTGAACTCCCTTCCATACAGTCAGTTTTTGAGGGTTAAGAGGATAATTTCGGATCCAGCCCTCGTGGAGGTGAGACTAAGGGAGATGGGGTGGAGATTATTTTTGGACAGGGGTTACCCTGTGAAACTGAGGAGAATATAAAGGTACAAATTATAAACAGGGAGGAATTGTTGAAAATACCTAATACTTTGAATCAGAATGATAAGAATATGGACCATATGGTGTTTGTAAGCCAGTTTAACAAACAGAGTAGATATATCATGAATATTATTAAAAAAATACTGGCACATTTTGAGGGAATGTAACTCATCTATAACAGAGTTTAAAAATATAACAATGCCTGCATAAAGAAGGGCACCAACTTTGAAGGACTCACTTATTAAGAGTGATATTGGCAGTGGAAAAACCAGTAGACTGGGGTACATTACTTGTGAAAACAAAGGTTGCTATCCCTGTTTTGGGTGTTTTAGTTGTGGTAATATGATTAAAGGACTACAATTTGTCCATCCACATAGGGGTACTAAGTTTGATATCAAGGACCACCATACTTGTAATTCTTATTTTATTATTTACCTAATTAAATGCCCATGTGGTTTGGTATATGTTGGATAATTATATATAAATATTGTTAGGTTGATATAGTATCAATGTTTGTCCAGCAGGTGATAGTGATGTCATAATAAGCTGATTATTCCCCTGTGAGTATGTCTACCTGTATGGTATAAAGGGGTGTGTTTTACACTAGTTGGATTTTCAAATGATTAAAGGGCCACTAAACCCAACATCTTTCTTTCATGATTCAGATATAGAATATAAACATTACAATTTACTTCTATTATTTATTTTGCTTCATTTTTTAGATACCCTTAGTTGAAGACAAAGCAATGCACATGGGTGAGCCAATCACACGTGGCTTCTATGTGCATCAACCAATCAGCAGCTACTGAGCATATCTAGATATGCTTTTCAGCAAAGAATATCAAGAGAATAAATCAAATTAGATAATAGAAGTAAATTAGAAAGATGTTTAAAATTGCATTCTCTTTCTAAATCATGAAAGAAAAAATGTGGGTTTCATGTCCCTTTAAGGGCTGAGTTCCCGAAACGTTGTGTTCTGTTTCTCTTGTCTTAAAATAAAGGTTGAAGACTAACAACCAGTCAGGGACAGATAGGAAAAAGGTGATCAAGAAAAAAATTATGAGTTTCTTTTCATATCTTTAACATTAAAGGGACAGTCAACACTTACTTTAACATGTTTTTATATTGAAAATAACAAAACGGAGGTCCGCCTACACTATACCCCTCCTGCCTTGCCGCCTTGCTTCTGTCCTAATCAGCGGCGCTAACTACTCTAATACCCGGTAAATATGGATGCCGGACTCCCCCCACCATTACGTAGCTGCCTTCTTCTTCAACTGATAAGCAAATCAGAATCCAGGCATCGGACAGAAATTGCAAGCGCGTGCAATTTCAGTCCGAGGACTGGATTCTGATTTGCTTATCAGTTGAAGAAGAAGGCAGCTACGTAATGGTGGGGGGAGTCCGGCATCCATATTTACCGGGTATTAGAGTAGTTAGCGCCGCTGATTAGGACAGAAGCAAGGCGGCAAGGCAGGAGGGGTATAGTGTAGGCGGACCTCCGTTTTGTTATTTTCAATATAAAAACATGTTAAAGTAAGTGTTGACTGTCCCTTTAAGTGTAGTAGTATTAGTATTTTATTCTATGAGTGTCAATAATCCTTTTTTCCAGCCCTGTGTGTTTATTTATGTACACACATCTGTGATCCAATAGCAGGCCCCAGGCATCATTACTACAGCTAGCTATATGCCCAAATGTTAGCCATATGATCTGGCAACCGCCTTTCCTACTTAGCCAGGTGCATGCTCTTAAATAGATTGCTAGCTTTGAGTCCACATTAGACCAGATGGAATGTTAAAAAAAAAAAAAAAAAAAAGTCTACTTCTAAAAATGTTTTACATGTGCAAAGTTTTTTAAAAAAACGCACTATTGTAATACTAAAATGCTGTCTATTATGCGGGATATGAATATCTTGTTCCTAAAAAGAAAAGAAAGTTCCAAAAGTTAAAAACATATAAAATACATAATGTAGTGTATACAGTATAATACATATATACAACAAACTATATATAGCTAATATATAGGTGTTCCATGGAAGTAACCTGTATTATAATGGGGAAACAGGCTGGAATTTCTAATGTTCTAAACAATATCCAGTTTAGGTGAACCTTTTCGCATGACGATATTAGCAATTTTAGGAACTCTACAGCATTTACGGTGAAACTTAGTTTGCATATAAATTTAAACTCTCACTAAACAAAAATGCAGATTATATTTTTTCTAAACATACTGAAATCCACATAGACTGGTGATGTGGTTGGATTGTTCAACAGCCAGCAAGCCAAATACTATCCTATGAAAAGTAGATCTCTACTTGTCTGTACAGCAAGGGCCAGCCCCATTTTTAGGGCTGCAACTAACGATTATTTTCATAATCGATTAGTTGGTCGATTTATTTTTTCGATTAATCGGATAAAAAAAAAACACTGAACAATATACAATTTGTAAAAAAAAATATAATAATGAACAAACAAACTCTGTTTGGTTTAACAGAGTATTAAAAAACACTGCCTTACTGCAGAAATACAAATAGTTAAACTTTTTATCTTATCAAGTTCACTGTACAACTGTACACAACACAAACTACATTAAATTACACAACTTACAAACTTTTAAAGACTTAGCAGAGCAAATGTATTGTCATAATTTATTAGCTCAGCTGTAGCTGGCTGCCAAGTTGACTTACTTTGTTTTTATTACACCAAGGTTGTCTAAATTAAAGGGACAGTCAACACCAGAATTTTTGTTGCTTAAAAAGATAGATAATCCCTTTATTACTCATTCCATAGTTTTGCAAAACCAACACTGTTATATTAAAACACTTTTTATTTCTGTGACTAACTTGTATCTAAGCATCTTCTGACCGCCCCTAATCACATGACTTTTAGTTATTATCTATTGACTTGCATTTTAGCCAATTAGTGCAGTGTCTGCCACTAGCCACGGGCATGATCACAATGCTATCTATATGGCCTACATGAGCTTGCTCTCCCCTGCTGTGAAAAGTAAATAAAATAGAGGCGGCCTCCAAGGGCTTAGAAATTATCATATATGCCTTCCTAGGTTTGCTTTCAACTAGAATACCAAGAGAACAAAGCAAAATTGTTGATAAAAGTAAATTGGAAAGTTGTTTAAAATGACATGCCCTATTTGAAAAATTAAAGTTTTATTTGGACTTGACTGTCCCTTTAAGAAAAAAAGATTGACTGTCACTGCAGTGCATACAACACTGCTGTGCTGTGACTGTAGGGCTGCTACTGCTTCTGTAAGTAACTGTTACGAAGGATAGCAGTCATAGCACAGGGGTGTGAGGAGATCGTGGGCACCGGGTCATGGAAGGGGAGGGGCTAAGGTGAGTGTCCGACTCCGGATCAAGTAACTTGCTAAGATAATAATACATAACCTCTGGTGGTCTCACTGACTGTTTGATTTTACAACATTTCCTGTGACTGCTTCTGTAACTGCTAGGAAGGATAGCACAGAGGTGTGAGGACTGAGGAGATTGAGGGCACCGGGTCGCATGGAAGGGGAGGGGCTAAGGTGAGGGTCTGATTCAAGTAACTTGCTGGGAGGCAGAGCTAAGAGGATTAAGACATAAGCTCTGGTCTCAGTGTTTTTGTATGCTTGCGCTAATGCACTTCTCTTGGCTAAGTTGGCTTGGCTTTGAGTTATTAATTAGTTAAATAAAAAAAAACACGCTACAGTGAGACCAGCAAGTTACTTGATCCGGACCCTTACCTTAGCCCCTCCCCTTCCATGACCCGGTGCCTGCGATCTCCTCACACCCTGCCCTGTGCTATCCTACCTAACAGTTACAGAAGCTAGCAGTAACCGGAGTGTTGTAAAATCAAACAGAAGACCACCAGAGGTTATATATTATTATTTTAGCAAGTTTTACTTGATCCAGACTCAGAGTCAGACCCTCCCCTTCCATGACCCGGTGCCCGCGATCTACTCACAGTCAAGTAGCAGCCAGCCGAATCCAATATCTCCCTCCTCCATTGCTTAACGCTAGTACTAAGTTATTACCCACCTTGCAGCAGATGAAGTCAGAAGTGACGTCTATCCCAAATAATCTCACTGTCACACACTCCTCTCTTCCCACACGTCTTCTC
The DNA here is from genome assembly GCF_027579735.1 of Bombina bombina. NCBI lineage: Eukaryota > Metazoa > Chordata > Amphibia > Anura > Bombinatoridae > Bombina > Bombina bombina. The sequence continues at coordinate 397,833,405 of NC_069504.1, read as the reverse complement.
CTTCTCTTCACCGCGTTCAGGAAATAGACACGCCTTTTCTAGTGTGGCTGTGGCAAGCAGCCCAACTAATCGATAGACCGATTAATCGATAATAACGATTTGCATTATCGATTATTATCGATTTTATCGATTAGTTGTTGCAGCCCTAAACATTTTGCCCGCTGAGCTTTGCAAGCCTGGCGAGACTTTAACATTTTCTCACGGACCTGGCGATCTTTAGAACGTTGTGCCAGTAGAGACTGTTTTATGTTCATTCTCCTACATCTTTACATGTGAAGTTATTTAGCAAGTTAGCTCAGGTAGAGGCAAACTCTAAATGTCCAGGGGAGTCCTTGATTAATTGTTTTCTGATAGTGGAATCACATAACCAATGTACTAAGAGTGGATGTGGGAGTGATTTTAGTTATGGTACCTCCTGTTGGAGTGGGATTATTTGCAGGTCGATGGTTGTCAGTTGGTGGTGTATGGTCTGTATATTGCTAACTCCAGGGCTAGATACCAACCACAGCGCCTGTTAATTCTGAAACGAGGTGCTGTATAGTCAGTTGCAGTACTTTGGCTTTAGAGGCAACAGATTGCTGGAGGGGGGGATGAGTTCCAGTATCTACTTTTTTATTTGTGTACCTTGTTCCTCTTTGTCACAATAAAATGTTTATTTAGTTTGATTGAGCTCCGCTGCTAGGACAAAGTGCTTTTATAAATGCACCTCACGTACAATCTAGAATTAATTCTATTCAGTTTTAACTGTAAAGGCATTTATATAATCTAATTTAGCTGCCATACGGCCAGATTACGAGTTTTGTGGTAAGAGGGGTGCGGTACTAACTTGCACTTTGTCACCGCTCACTTAAATACAGCGCTGGTATTACAGGTTTTTACAAACCCGGCGTTAAAAGGCAAGAAGTGAGCGTAGAGCAAAATTGTGCTCCATACCGCACTCCAATACCAGCATGCTTAAGTCAGCGGTGAGCTGTTTGTACGTGCTCATGCACGATTTCCCCATAGACATCAATGTGGAGAGCCGGCTGAGAAAAAGTGTTTAACACCTGCATTAAAACGGCGTTTAGCTTAGTAACGCAGCCCTATTGATTCCTATGGGGAAACACATTTTATGTTTACACCTAACAGCCTAACATGAACCCCGAGTTTAAACACCCCTAATCTTACACTTATTAACCCCTAATCTGCTGCCCACAACATCGACGACACCTACATAATGTTATTAACCCCTAATCTCCCGCCCCAACGTCGCCGCCACTATATTATATTTATTAACCCCTAAATCTAAGCCTAACCCTAACAACCCCTAACTTAAATATAATTAAAATAAATCTAAATAAAACTTACTATTAATAACTAAATAATTCCTATTTAAAACTAAATACCTGTAAAATAAACCCTAAGCTAGCTACAATATAACTAATAGTTACATTGTAGCTAGCTTAGTTGTTTTTTTTTTACAGGCAACTTTGTATTTATTTTAACTAGGTAGAATAGTTATTAAATAGTTAACTATTTATTAACTACCAAGCTAAAATAAATACAAATTTACCTGTAAAGTAAAACCTAACCTAAATTACACTAACACCTAACCCTACAATTTAAAAAAATCCCTTAATTAAATATAATTAACTAAATTCAATAAAATTAGCTAAATTACAAAAAAAACCACTAAATTACAGAAAATAAAAAAACTAATTACAAGATCTTTAAACTAATTACACCTAATCTAATAGCCCTATCAAAATAAAAAAAGCCCACCCAAAATAATAAAAAAACCCTAGCCTAAACTAAACTACCAATAGCCCTTAAAAGGGGTTAATAAATGTAGGTAGGTGTTGGCGATGTTAGGGAAAGCAGATTAGGGTTTAATAATATTTAACTAATGTTTGCGAGGCAGGAGTGTGGCGGTTTAGGGGTTAATATGTTTATTATAGTGGCGGCGATGTTGGGAGCGGCAGATTAGGGGCTAATAATTTTATTTTAGTGTTTGCGATGCGGGAGGGCATCGGTTTAGGGGTTAATAGGTAGTTTATGGGTGTTAGTGTACTTTTTAGCACTTTAGTTATGAGTTTTATGCTACGGCTTTGTAGTGTAAAACTCATGACTTTAAAATGCAGTACGAATCTTGACGGGATAGGGTGTACCGCTCACTTTTTGGCCTCCTAGGACAAGCTCGTAATACTGGCGCTATGAAAGTCCCATTGAAAATAGACTATACGCAAATTGCGTAAGTTGATTTGCGGTAAGGCCAAAAAAGTGTGCGTTGCTCCTAAATCTGCAAGACTCGTAATACCAGCGGTAGTAAAAAAGCAGCGTTATAAGGCTTAACGCTGTTTTTTTACTATAACGCCAAACTCGTAATCTAGCCGATAGTTTTTTTTCTCAGTTTTGATTATTTTTTATTTAAAATTAAAACAAAATTGACAGTAATAATAACGATGCATTTATTAATCAAATCTTTACTAGCTACTGAATACAATGAAATCAGTGCTATAAATCCATGCATTAAAATTCCACAGCCTTGGTAAGTACTACATTAAACCATAGGAGTAAGGTATCCTGTTAGTAGCATTGCAGCAATATCTACTCTGTGTAGCTAGTGGGAAGTAATGGGATAGCGCTCTGCTAGAGAGAGAAAACTGACTAATAGAAAAAATAGAAACAATTAGTATCATACTAATTAGCCCTATTTGATTTGGGAGGAGTAGTGTTATCTAGGGATTTATGAAGCACCTATGTTCACACATGATAGTTATAAGTAATATACAAAATTATTTAAGGATAGGATATCCACAATATCAATAAAAAAAGTGCCGGCACTATAAAATGGATATTTAATACATAAAACATTTGATTCGTAAGGGGATGTATTAAAAAACCCAAATAGCAAATAAATAGCAGCTTAAAACATAAACATAAATTAAGTTTGAAAGTCTCAATAAGGCTGATTTTTTGCCCAGTGTCTATAAAATCGTAAGTAACAATTGGCTAGATTACGAGTTTGGCGTTAACCTTAAAAAGCAGTGTTAAGAGCTCCTAACGCTGCTTTTTAACGCCCGCTGGTATTACAAGTCTTGAATTTACAGGTGTACCGCTCACTTTTTTGGCCAGACGTTGGAAATACCGCAAATCCACTTACGTCAATTGCGTATCCTATATTTTCAATGGGATTTGCATAGAGCCGGTATTGCGAGTCTGACCAAAAGTGAGCGGTACACCCTCTCCTGTCAAGCCTGGTACCGCATTTTAAAGTCAGTAGTTAAGAGTTTTACACTACAACGCTGTAGCATAAAACTCTTAACTAAAGTGCTAAAAAGTACACTAACACCCATAAACTACCTATTAGCCCCTAAACCGATGCCCTCCCGCATCGCAAACACTAAAATAAATATTTTAACCCCTAAACCGCCGCACTTCCGCACAAGGCCGGATTGGCCTACCAGGAGATTTCCTGGTGGGCTGCAGCAGCTGGTGCTGGAAAGCTTCAATTTAAATAGGTGATTAATGGATGCAATTGGGTTGTAGGGTTGCTATATAACCTCAATCTGACATTTTTATTTAATACAAAGTAATATAATTTAATACTGAAAAAAATATTAAAGGGACATTATACACTCATTTTTTCTTTGCATAAATGTTTTGTAGATGATCTATTTATATAGCCTGTAAAGTTGTTTTTGAAAAAAATGTATAGGTTTGCTTATTTTTAAATAACATTGCTCTGATTTTCAGACTCCTAACCAAGCCCCAAAGTTTTATGTGAATACCGTCAGCTACCTTCTCCAGCTTGCTCCTGTTTGTGTAAAGGGTCTTTTCATATGCAAAAGAAAGGGGACGGGGGAGGGTCTTATTTCCCACTCGCAGTGGGCTTTCCAGCTACCTTTTCAACCGAGCTAAACTAAGAGCTTCTAAGTACGTTTTTAAACAGTTTTTTATACTAGATTTTTATATCAGTATCTGTGCATCTTATTCTTTATAGTAGTGTTTATTACATGCAGTTATATGAAAATGAGTGTATACTGTCCCTTTAAGGAAAGAAGTGTCCCAGTAATCCCCTTTGAGAGAAATGGGGCATGTGCAGTTTACTGATCCAACGGAAAAAAGCTGGTGTTCAGATTTTTCCAAGGCTGCTTTTTATTCCCAGTCCGGCCCTGCGGAGTCCCGCATCGCAAACACTAGTTAAATATTAGTAACCCCTAATCTGCCGGCCCTAACATCGCCGCCACCTACCTACATTTATGAACCCCTAATCTGCCGCCCCCAACGTCGTCGCCACTATATTAAATATATTAACCCCTAAGTCTAACCCTAACCCCCCCTAACTTAAATATAATTACAATAAATCTAAATAAAATTACTACAATTAACTAAATAATTCCTATTTAAAACTAAATACTTACCTATAAAATAAACCCTAAACTAGCTAAAATATAACTAATAATTACATTGTATCTAGCTTAGGGTTTATTTTTATTTTACAGGCAACTTTGTATTTATTTTAACTAGGTAGAATAGTTAAATAGCTATTAACTATTTAATAACTACCTAGTTAAAATAAAGACAAATTTACCTGTAAAATAAAACCTAACCTAAGTTACACTAACACTACACTACAATTAAATAAATTACCTAAATTAAGTACAATTAATTACAATTAAATAAAATTATCTAAAGTACGGGAAAAAAAACTCTAAATTACAGAAAATAATAAAGAAATTACAAGGTTTTTAAACTAATTCCACCTACTCTAATCCCCCTAACAAAATAAAAAAGCCCCCCAAAATAAAAAAAAAGCCCTACCCTACACTAAATTACAAATAGTCCTTCAAAGGGCCTTTTTTGCGGGGCATTGCCTCAAAGTAATCAGCTCTTTTACCTGTAAAAAAAAAAGTACAACCCCCCCCAACATTAAAACCCACCACCCACACAACCAACCCTACTCTAAAACCCACCCATCCTCTTCATCTGACGACTGACTGAAGGTTCCTTTAAATGACGTCATCCAAGATGGTGTCTCTTCAATTCCGATTGGCTGATAGAATTCTATCAGCCAATCGGAAATTAAAGGGACACTGTAGCCAAAAAAAATATTTTGTGATTCAGCATGCAATTTTAAGCAACTTTCTAATTTACTCCTATTATCAAATTGTCTTCATTTTCTTGGTATGTTTATTTGAAAAGCAAGAATGTAAGTTTAGATGCCGGCCCATTTTAGGTGAACAACCTGGGTTGTCCTTGCTGAATGGACAGCACCTTTAAACAAGTGCTGTCCATGGTTCTGAACCCACAATAAGCTGGCTCCTTAGCTGAGATGCCTTCTTTTCAAATAAATAAGATTGCAAGAGAATGAAGAAAAATTGATAATAGAAGTAAATTAGAAAGTTGCTTACAATTACATGCTCTATCTTAATCATGAAAGAAAAAAAATGTGTTCAGTGTCCCTTTAAGGTTGAAAAAAATCCTATTGGCTGATGCAATCAGCCAATAGGATTGAACTGGCATTCTATTGGCTGATTAGAACAGCCAATAGAATGCCAGCTCAATCCTATTGGCTGATTGGATCAGCCAATAGGATTGAACTTCAAGGATTTTTTTTCTACCTTAATTCCGATTGGCTGATAGAATTCTATCAGCCAATCGGAATTGAAGGGATGACATCATTTAAAAGAACCTTCATTCGGCCGTCAGATGAAGAGGATGCTCCGCATCGGATGTCTTGAAGATGGACCCGCTCCGCACTGGATGGATGAAGATAGAAGATGCCGTCTGGATGAAAACTTCTGCCCATCTGGAGGACCACTTCTGCCCGGTTGGATGAAGACTTCTCCCGGCTTCGTTGAGGACTTCGGCCCGGTTGGGTGAAGACGTCTCTCATGGTAGGGTGATCTTCAGGGGGTTAGTGTTAGTTTTTTTTAAGGGGGGATTGGGTGGGTTTTAGAGTAGGGATGGTTGTGTGGGTGGTGAGTTTTAATGTTGGGGGGGGGTTTGTACTTTTTTTTTTTTTTTTTTACAGGTAACAGAGCTGATTACTTTGGGGAAATGCCCTGCAAAAGGCCCTTTTAAGGGCTATTTGTAATTTAGTGTAGGGTAGGGCTTTTTTTATTTTGGGGGCTTTTTATTTTGTTAGGGGGATTAGATTAGGTGTAATTAGTTTAAAAATCTTGTAATTTGTTTATTGTTTTCTGTAATTTTAATTGTAATTAATTGTATTTAATTTAGGTAATTAATTTAATTGTAGTGTAGTGTTAGGTGTAATTGTAACTTAGGTTAGGTTTTATTTTACAGGTATATTTGTATTTATTTTAACTAGGAAGTTATTAAATAGTTAATAACTATTTAATAACTATTGTACCTAGTTAAAATAAATACAAAGTTGGCTGTAAAATAAAAATAAACCCTAAGATAGCTACAATGTAACTATTAGTTATATTGTAGCTAGCTTAGGGTTTATTTTATTGGTAAGTAGTTTAAATAGGAATAATTTCGTTAATGATAGTAATTTTATTTAGATTTATTTAAATTATATTTAAGTTAGGGGTGCTAGGGTTAGACTTAGGTTTAGGGGTTAAAGGGACACTGTAAGCAAAATTTAATGATGCTTGTTACGAACTAACTACCCAAAATAAGCATGTTCTCAATAGGATCTCATTATGAGATTTTTACCATATCGCCATAATCTTCTTTAATAAATTAATTATTTTCCAAACCCACTCCGTGGGTATACTTTGCTCGTCTCCAATCCTGGCTGTCAACTGCAGTTGGAATATGGCGCCTAAAATTCTCTCTGCGCATGCGCAAGATTGCACATCGTCACCGCAAATGTCACTCCACTAAAGACTGCCTGGAACATAGAAGACATGCTCTATTGATCGTACATCATAAGATCCAGCAGTGCTTTGAAGATCAGGTTGTGCAGGCTAATAGTGTTTCTATTGTACATAGAAAGCCTGGAGAACCAATTGAATAGATTTTGGTCTAAAAAGCGCAAGGTGATTCCAATCTAGCTAAGGGCAATTTCGGCTTCAATAGTTGATAATGCGCATGCGAATGAGAACTATTTAATCTGATAATGATATGCAAAAACACCAAATATGATTGGTTATAGTTTTAAAACAGGTAGTGCCGAAAATTGGGGGCTGGATATTATGATGTAATCATCCAAAAATAAAGATGCTTTTTTTAACGTTATGCGGCTTGGTTTTTCAACATTTGTAGGTCAGTAAGTTTTACTTCATACATCTTACTTATTACATGTGGTTTTTTATACTAAATTTAGTAAAAGTTAGTATTCCTTTAATAACTTTATTATAGTGGCGGCGACGTTGGGGCGGCAGATTAGGGGTTAATAAGTGTAGGTAGGTTGCGGCAATATTGGGGGCAGCAGATTAGGGGTTAATAAATATAATGTAGGTGTCGGCGATGTTGGGGGCAGCAGATTAGGTGTTCATAACTATATAATGTAGGTGGCGGCGGGGTCCGGAGCGGCAGATTAGGGGTTAATAATATAATGCAGGTGTCGGCGATGTCAGGGGTGGCATATTAGGGGTTAACAAGTGTAAGATTAGGGGTGTTTAGACTCGGGGTTCATGTTAGGTTTAGACATAACTTTTATTTCCCCATAGGAATCAATGGGGCTGCGTTAGGAGTTTTACGCTGCTTTTTTGCAGGTGTTAGACTTTTTTTCAGTCGGCTCTCCTCCATTGATTCCTATGGGGAAATCGTGCACGAGCACGTTTTACCAGCTCACCGCTAACGTAAGCAGCGCTGGTATTGAGGTGAGATGTGAAGCAAAATTTTGCTCTACGCTCACTTTTTTGCGGCTAACCCCGGATTTGTAAGAACCCGTAATACCACCGCTGTCTGTAAGTGAGCGGTGAGCATAAACTGCTCATTAGCACCGCACTCCTCCTAACGCAAAACTCTAATCTAGGTGATAGTGAGCTGAGTAAAGATCACTATTATTTGTGCAGCTGATAGATGGTTGAAAAATCGCTGTTTATTTACAGCTTTGAAAGTACCTTCTGATATATTGTATCAAACTGTGTCCTTGGTAATTGTGCCTCTGTTATCCTCTATGTGAAGCTAGTAGCCTCTATGCTGATGATGCCAGGAGCTGTGCCTCCATGCAGTTCCAATCAGACTCGTCTGTCAGCTTTATGAGCAAATCCAAATATGCAGCTTGTGCCTTGGAGTGGATGAGGGAAAAAGAAACAGGAACAAAGATTCTCCCTGAAAGTGCTAATAAACTGTATTGCTGTGTTAAAGGGACAGTATACTGTAAAATAGTTTTTCCCTTAATGTGTTTACAATTGCTTTTTTTACCAACTGCAGAGTAAAAAATGTATGAAAATTAGCTTTTTAAGGTTTATTTCTGTATATTAAAGCTCTGATTTTGTGTTTTGAAGCCACAACCTAATAAAATAGGTTGAGCTTGTAGGTATAATCAGATCTCATTACTGTATCACATTGTGCACATATACCTGCTTCTTTATCTTATATCTGTCCTTAAAACAATCACCAATACTTTGAGAGAACAATGGAAAATCAACATTTTATTACCTTATCTCTTCTTTATCACACTGGGAGTGTAATTTCTTCTGCTGGCTGTGTTTACAAAGCTTATCTATAGCTGGTACGCGCGGCCACAAACTTTCAGAATAGGTGGGGATACCACATGCTAAATTAACCATTTCAAATGCCAATATAAGGGTAAAGGAGCTACTTGTAAACAATTTAATACACTCCAGCAGGTAAAGTGGATCATTGGGAACAAATTAAAGGGGAGAAAATATTTGAGTAAACTGTCCCTTTAAGTTCCTCGTTATATACAAAGGGACATTGTTAAACACTATGAGAGTCAGCATTCAAAAGTGAATCCAAAGTGCTTTAAAGTGATGGGATAGCAGGTAGTAAAGTGCATCTACACGTTTCGGCTGTAGGTCAGCCTTTATCAAGATCAGCAATATCTAGTCTGCTGGATGATCTTCCTCAGGCCCCTCAGAAAGCAAACACCTGTAAGAAAAATAAATAGTGTAAACTATTGAAACTTCACCCACACAATAAAATACACTGAAATGACTAGTCAGAATAAGCTTTGTATAGTGAGAGTATGCAGACCTTTTAAAGGGATATTTGAGTAAATAATTTGATCTATTCAAAGATTAGCCAAAAGGTTTTGTTTCTATAACACACTTTTTAGTTTTCTATAAATGGGTATGCTATGTTTGAACTTATTTATTTACTTCTCTCTTCTGAGGACAATTAGGGACATATATGAATCAGGCAATAAAACAAATGTGCATATATATATATATATATATATATTCACACATACATATATATATATATATATTCACACATACAAATCCACACACATACATATAATACTCCTTTTGAGCCCTTCTCAGTCCAACACCTTGTCGTCATATACCATATCCCTCTAAACCACTGATAAAAACATTTTTTATAATATATATTTACTGTATATCTCGATTAAAAAGCATAGGTTAAAACTGTGAACTCCACTATTTCTCCCTTGGTTTAACACTCCAATGGGTTAGTGCTCGAGCAATAGCCAGGACTTGAGTTTTTCAGCATGCCCCATTGTCTGTTATGTGAGGGATTTAACACGGCCATGCTATCCAACCTCCAGATTTTAGTGCAGTTGAGCGCTGACATTTTACTTTCAACTTGTAATCTGAGAGTATAAATGAAAGTGTAATACCCATAGCTTTACCATTGTTATGCTCCACTTGCAATCTAGGCCTAAACTATCTTAATTTATATGACATAGCTGATGAAATGACCACATCAGTTACATTACTAGTCACATGACAAATGTGATCTAGCAGCACCACTAAATACTGATCGCTTCCCTAATGACATTGCTACAAACACTTCAGCCTGTCCCATAAAAAATACAGTCGCTTAGGAATGCACTATTGAGTGGGTTATTATGTTTATGAGCAACGCTGGTTTTTAAACTGCTATACCCTTGTGGTATTACAGAAAAGGTGCTCCTGTAAATAAATTAAGTGCACTGTATAAGAAAACAGTATACAGATCACAAAGAGAAGAGGTAACAAAGGATCAGAATTAGTATAATCAGGGCAGGATAATTAGGGGTTTCTGCTGACATACCTTATGAAGTCACCTCATACATGTATGTTCAAGAGCCTGGATGATTGCACATCCCATTATATAGTTTTTGATTGGCTGTCCTTGACAAGGAATGTAATATGAAAGGTGTGTATTGCAAAGTTCTATCTCAACAGCCAGGAAGTCTCCCCTATACGGTTGCCTAATGTGCATATTAAAGGGTTATAAGACCCACATTTTTTATTCCATGATTCAGATAGAGCATGCGATTTTAAACAACTTTTTAATTTACTTCTATTATAATTTTTTTTCTTCATTCACTTGGTATCTTTTGTTAAAAAAAAGAAGGGGTGTAATGCTTAGGAGCCAGCACATTTCTGGAGCACTATATGGGAGCAGTTTTGCAAAAATGTTATCCATGTGCAAGAGCACTAGAGGCAGCGCTATTTTCTGCCATGTAGAGCTCCAGAAGCCTAAGTTTATTTGCTTACAATGCACAACAATACGCTTCATGCCATCCTCGTATTTATGGTTATTCAAAAAGAAATGACAAAAAAATGACAAATTGATTGCTTATTACATGTAGTCTAAATTTAAGCAAAATCTATAAAGATAATGTAATAGCACCTACTCTGAATTTCAAATAAGCAGTAGATTTTTTTTCTGACATATTTATTTTTTCTCCCTATATCATGTGACAGACATCAGCCAATCGCAGACTAGTATACGACTATACGTATACCCTGTGAGCTTGTGCACATGCTAAGTAGGATCTTGTTCCCCAGAAAGTGTGAATATAAAATGAATGTGCAAAATTTGATAATGGAAGTAAATTAAGGCCTAGATTTGGAGTTCGGCGGTAAAAGGGCTGTTAACGCTCCGCGGGTTTTTTTCTGGCCGCACCATAAATTTAACTCTGGTATCGAGAGTTCAAACAAATGCTGCGTTAGGCTCCAAAAAAGGAGCGTAGAGCATATTTACCGCAAATGCAACTCTCGATACCAGAGTTGCTTACGGACGCGGCCGGCATCAAAAACGTGCTCGTGCACGATTCTCCCATAGGAAACAATGGGGCTGTTTGAGCTGAAAAAAAACCTAACACCTGCAAAAAAGCAGCGTTCAGCTCTTAACGCAGCCCCATTGTTTCCTATGGGGAAACACTTCCTACGTCTGCACCTAACACTCTAACATGTACCCTGAGTCTAAACACCCCTAACCTTACACTTATTAACCCCTAATCTGCCGCCCCCGCTATCGCTGACCCCTGCATTACACTTTTAACCCCTAATCTGCCGCTCCGTAATCCGCCGCCACCTACGTTATCCCTATGTACCCCTAATCTGCTGCCCTAACATCGCCGACCCCTATGTTATATTTATTAACCCCTAATCTGCCCCCCACAACGTCGCCGACACCTACCTACACTTATTAACCCCTAATCTGCCGAGCGGACCTGAGCGCTACTATAATAAATGTATTAACCCCTAATCCGCCTCACTAACCCTATCATAAATAGTATTAACCCCTAATCTGCCCTCCCTAACATCGCCGACACCTACCTTCAATTATTAACCCCTAATCTGCCGACCGGAGCTCACCGCTATTCTAATAAATGTATTAACCCCTAAAGCTAAGTCTAACCCTAACACTAACACCCCCCTAAATTAAATATAATTTTTATCTAACGAAATAAATTAACTCTTATTAAATAAATGATTCCTATTTAAAGCTAAATACTTACCTGTAAAATACATCCTAATATAGCTACAATATAAATTATAATTATATTATAGCTATTTTAGGATTAATATTTATTTTACAGGCAACTTTGTAATTATTTTAACCAGGTACAATAGCTATTAAATAGTTAAGAACTATTTAATAGTTACCTAGTTAAAATAATAACAAATTTACCTGTAAAATAAATCCTAACCTAAGATATAATTAAACCTAACACTACCCTATCAATAAAATAATTAAATAAACTACCTACAATTACCTACAATTAACCTAACACTACACTATCAATAAATTAATTAAACACAATTGCTACAAATAAATAAAATTAAATAAACTATCTAAAGTACAAAAAATAAAAAAGAACTAAGTTACAGAAAATAATAAAATATTTACAAACATAAGAAAAATATTACAACAATTTTAAACTAATTACACCTACTCTAAGCCCCCTAATAAAATAACAAAGCCCCCCAAAATAAAAAATTCCCTACCCTATTCTAAAATACAAATATTACAAGCTCTTTTACCTTACCAGCCCTGAACAGGGCCCTTTGCGGGGCATGCCCCAAGAATTTCAGCTCTTTTGCCTGTAAAAAAAAACATACAATACCCCCCCCCCCCAACATTACAACCCACCACCCACATACCCCTAATCTAACCCAAACCCCCCTTAAATAAACCTAACACTACCCCCCTGATGATCTTCCTACCTTGTCTTCACCATGCCAGGTTCACCGATCCGTCCTGGCTCCAAGATCTTCATCCAACCCAAGCGGGGGCTAGACATCCACTGAAGAAGTCCAGAAGAGGGTCCAAAGTCTTCCTCCTATCCGGCAAGAAGAGGACATCCGGACCGGCAAACATCTTCTCCAAGCGGCATCTTCTATCTTCTTCCATCCGATGACGACCGGCTCCATCTTGAAGACCTCCAGCGCGGATCCATCCTCTTCTTCCGACGACTAGACGACGAATGACGGTTCCTTTAAGGGACGTCATCCAAGATGGCGTCCCTCGAATTCCGATTGGCTGATAGGATTCTATCAGCCAATCGGAATTAAGGTAGGAATTTTCTGATTGGCTGATGGAATCAGCCAATCAGAATATAGTTCAATCCGATTGGCTGATCCAATCAGCCAATCAGATTGAGCTCGCATTCTATTGGCTGATCGGAACAGCCAATAGAATGCGAGCTCAATCTGATTGGCTGATTGGATCAGCCAATCGGATTGAACTATATTCTGATTGGCTGATTCCATCAGCCAATCAGAAAATTCCTACCTTAATTCCGATTGGCTGATAGAATCCTATCAGCCAATCGGAATTCGAGGGACGCCATCTTGGATGACGTCCCTTAAAGGAACCGTCATTCGTCGTCTAGTCGTCGGAAGAAGAGGATGGATCCGCGCTGGAGGTCTTCAAGATGGAGCCGGTCGTCATCGGATGGAAGAAGATAGAAGATGCCGCTTGGAGAAGATGTTTGCCGGTCCGGATGTCCTCTTCTTGCCGGATAGGAGGAAGACTTTGGACCCTCTTCTGGACTTCTTCAGTGGATGTCTAGCCCCCGCTTGGGTTGGATGAAGATCTTGGAGCCAGGACGGATCGGTGAACCTGGCATGGTGAAGACAAGGTAGGAAGATCATCAGGGGGGTAGTGTTAGGTTTATTTAAGGGGGGTTTGGGTTAGATTAGGGGTATGTGGGTGGTGGGTTGTAATGTTGGGGGGGGGTATTGTATGTTTTTTTTTACAGGCAAAAGAGCTGAAATTCTTGGGGCATGCCCCGCAAAGGGCCCTGTTCAGGGCTGGTAAGGTAAAAGAGCTTGTAATATTTGTATTTTAGAATAGGGTAGGGAATTTTTTATTTTGGGGGGCTTTGTTATTTTATTAGGGGGCTTAGAGTAGGTGTAATTAGTTTAAAATTGTTGTAATATTTTTCTTATCTTTGTAAATATTTTATTATTTTCTGTAACTTAGTTCTTTTTTATTTTTTGTACTTTAGATAGTTTATTTAATTTTATTTATTTGTAGCAATTGTGTTTAATTAATTTATTGATAGTGTAGTGTTAGGTTAATTGTAGGTAATTGTAGGTAGTTTATTTAATTATTTTATTGATAGGGTAGTGTTAGGTTTAATTATATCTTAGGTTAGGATTTATTTTACAGGTAAATTTGTTATTATTTTAACTAGGTAACTATTAAATAGTTCTTAACTATTTAATAGCTATTGTACCTGGTTAAAATAATTACAAAGTTGCCTGTAAAATAAATATTAATCCTAAAATAGCTATAATATAATTATAATTTATATTGTAGCTATATTAGGATGTATTTTACAGGTAAGTATTTAGCTTTAAATAGGAATTATTTATTTAATAAGAGTTAATTTATTTCGTTAGATAAAAATTATATTTAACTTAGGGGGGTGTTAGTGTTAGGGTTAGACTTAGCTTTAGGGGTTAATACATTTATTAGAATAGCGGTGAGCTCCGGTCGGCAGATTAGGGGTTAATAATTGAAGGTAGGTGTCGGCGATGTTAGGGAGGGCAGATTAGGGGTTAATACTATTTATGATAGGGTTAGTGAGGCGGATTAGGGGTTAATAACTTTATTATAGTAGCGCTCAGGTCCGCTCGGCAGATTAGGGGTTAATAAGTGTAGGTAGGTGTCGGCGACGTTGAGGGGGGCAGATTAGGGGTTAATAAATATAACATAGGGGTCGGCGATGTTAGGGGTAGCAGATTAGGGGTACATAGGGATAACGTAGGTGGCGGCGATTTGCGGTCGGAAGATTAGGGGTTAATTATTTTAAGTAGCTTGCGGCGACGTTGTGGGGGGCAAGTTAGGGGTTAATAGATATAATACAGGGGTCGGCGGTGTTAGGGGCAGCAGATTAGGGGTACATAAATATAACGTAGGTGGCGGTCGGCAGATTAGGGGTTAAAATTTTTAATCGAGTGTCGGCGATGTGGGGGGACCTCGGTTTAGGGGTACATAGGTAGTTTATGGGTGTTAGTGTACTTTAGGGTACAGTAGTTAAGAGCTTTATAAACCGGCGTTAGCCAGAAAGCTCTTAACTCCTGCTATTTTCAGGCGGCTGGAATCTTGTCGTTAGAGCTCTAACGCTCACTGCAGAAACGACTCTAAATACCGGCGTTAGGAAGATCCCATTGAAAAGATAGGCTACGCAAATGGCGTAGGGGGATCTGCGGTATGGAAAAGTCGCGGCTGTAAAGTGAGCGTTAGACCCTTTAATCACTGACTCCAAATACCAGCGGGCGGCCAAAACCAGCGTTAGGAGCCTCTAACGCTGGTTTTGACGGCTACCGCCGAACTCTAAATCTAGGCCATAGTTACTTAAAACTGCATGCACTATCTGAATCATCAACGTTTATTGTGATTTGAGTGTCCCTTTAATCGGATTTGTTATAAAAGTATATTTAAATATGTGATTGCTCCTTTTTATACTTCAGTTATATGTGTTACGTGTAAATACAAGACTTTTTCTGTGTGTTACTGTCTTGACTTTTCCTTGCCCCATTGCTTACACTGAGGTTCACCAGCAAGCAGATAGGGGGGTCTTTTGTAGCATGTTTTGATGAAAATTAGCCAAATCACTTTGTATAGCCATTTCACACAATATGTCTGCCAGTAGCATGAAAAACACAAGCAAATATTATTTCCTGCAACAATGTACGTGCCTGATGAACAGTGGCATGTGTGATAACATATGTCTATTCTTTATTCTTCTCGTGGTTGTTCATATTTCAAGCAGATTTCACAATACGCTATATTTTAACCCCTTAATGACTGCCGTACGTCCTTAAAATAAAAATACAGTTAATGCCTGAGGACGTCAGCGTACATCATCGGTCTTGGAAAGCAGTGGATGCGATCCTGATCGCTTCCAGCTGCTTTCCGGTTATTGCAGTGATGCCTCGATATCAAAGCATCCTGCAATAACCTTTCTTACCCCTCCGGTGCAGAGAGAGCCACTCTGTGGCCCTCTCTGCACCAGACATCGATGGCCAGTATCTTTGGTGGGTGGGCAGCCATCGATGGTTCCTATTAGTAAGAGGAGGGCAGGGACGCGTGCACAGGGAGGGAGCAGGTGGGAACCGCTACACTAAAGAAAAATGTTAGTCAATAAGTGGGAGAAAGGGGGGAGAGAATGAATAAAAAACTGATCTAAGGGATCTGGGAGGGGGTGGGGGGTTGGTCTTGGGGGGGGAAGCTACACTACAGAAAAAAAATAAAAAATTGTATTTTATTCTAAACTGGGTACTAGCAGACAGCTGCCAGTACCCAAGATGGCTCCCAATAAGGGGGGGGGGAGGGGGGGTTAGAGAGCTGTTTGGGGGGGAGGGATCAGGGAGGTTGGGGGCCAAGGAGGGATCCTACACATCAGCATATGTATATATGCTTTAAAATTTAAAAAATATATATATATACCTTTTATTTTAGTACTGGCAGACTTTCTACCAGTACTTAAGATGTCGGGGACAATTGTGGTGTGGGGGAGGGAAGGGAGCTGTTTGGGAGAAATCAGGGGTGTGATGTGTCAGGTGGGAGGCTGATCTCTACACTAAAGCTAAAATTATCCCTGCAAGCTCCCTACAAGCTACCTAATTAACCCAATCACTACTAGCCATAATACATGTGTGGTGCGCAGCGGCATTTAGCGGCCTTCTCATTACCAAAAAGCAACACCAAAGTCATATATGTCTGCTATTTCTGAACAAAGGGGATCCCAGAGAAGCATTTACAACTATTTGTGCCATAATTGCATAAGCTGTTTGTAAATAATTTCAGTGAGAAACTTAAAGTTTGTGAAAAAGGGAACAACTGTTTTTATTTGATCGCATTTAGCGGTGAAATAGTGGCATGAAATATACCAAAATGGACCTAGATCAATACTTTGGGTTGTCTACTACATTACACTAAAGCTAAAATTAACCCTACAAGCTCCCTAATTAACCCCTGCACTGCTGGGCATAAAACATGTGTAGTGGGCAACGGCATTTAGCGGCCTTCTAATTACCAAAAAGCAACGCCAAAGCCATATGTCTGCTATTTCTGAACAAAGGGGAACCCAGAGAAGCATTTACAACCTTTTATGCCATAATTGCACAAGTTGTTTGTAAATAATTTCAGTGAGAAACCTAAAGTTTGTGAAAAAGTGAGCAATTTTTTATATTTGATCGCATTTGTCGGTGAAATGGTGGCATGAAATATATTAAAATGGGCCTAGATCATTACTTTGGGATGTCTTCTAAAAAACATATATACATGTCAAGGGATATTCAGGGATTCCTGAAAGATATCAGTGTTCCAATGTAACTAGCGCTAATTTTGAAAAAAAGTGGCTTGGAAATAGCAAAGTGCTACTTATATTTATTGCCCTATAACTTACAAAAAAATCCAAGAACATGTAAACATTGGGTATTTCTAAACGCAGGACAAAATTTAGAAACTATTTAGCATGGGTGTTTTTTGGTGGTTGTAGATGTGTAACAGATTTTGGGGGTCAAAGTTAGAAAAAGTGTGTGTTTTTTTTCCCCTCATTTTATAATTTTTTTTATAGTAAATTATAAGATATGATGAAAATAATGGTATATTTAGAAAGTCCATTTAATGGCGAGACAAACGGTATATAATATGTGTGGGTACAGTAAATGAGTAAGAGGAAAATTACAGCTAAACACAAACACCGCAAAAATTTAAAAATAGCCCTGGTCCCAAACGGGCAGAAAATGGAAAAGTGCTGTGGTCATTAAGGGGTTAAATACCAATGGCAGTAACAACATATATAACAATGCATGAACTGGAGCAGAATATTTTGTCTCATTCTACAAGTTGGTCCCAGTGAACCATAAAACTTAAAGGGCCACTGTAAGTAAATATTTTCTATGCCTGTTACTAACTAACTACCCCAAATACGCTTTTTATCACTAGTATTTCATTAACATATCTCTACCGTATATCAGAAATCTTGTCTGCAAATTTAATTATTTTCCAAACCCACTCCGTGGGTATCCTTTGCTCTGTACCAATCCGTTTACAATACCTAGGTTTCAAAATGGCGCTTTAAACACAAAGTTATTGGTTTAAGTATTTTGAACATGCAGTGCTGAAAATAGTGGGCAGGATAACGTGACATCATCGGCGAATAAAAGATATAACTTTTAGAACGTTATGAAACTTCGTTTTGGAGAAAATATAGGTCAGTAGGTTTTAATTAATGTTTATTAACTTTAATATGTTAGTTGTTTAGCTTAAAAATTATAACAGAAAGTAATCCTTTAATTCTGAAGAATAGACATCGTCCTCTGTGCACAAGGGTATTATTTGTCCTCACTGATGCTGTTTTCAGGCCTATTCTAAACCATTTATTTTGATTCAGTTAGAGCATATGATTTTAAACAAATTTCCAAAGTATTTCTATTATCAACTTTGATTCATTCTCCTGATATCATTTATTGAAAGAGCAGCAATGCACTACTGGGAGCTAGCTGAACACATCGGTTGAGCCAATAACAAGAGCCATATATGTGCCTCTGAGCCTATTTTAACAAAGGTATACCAGGTTAAAACTGCATGCTTTTTCTGAATCATGAAAGAAAAAAAAAATTGGTTTCATGTTCCTTTAAAAAAAATGATTACATGTATTTAACCCAAATTGCATTATTTTGCAATCCAGGGACATACCCCTTGAAAAGCCTATTAGGTACACTTATGTTCTCTCTTTTGTAGTTCACTCTAAGAGTTGGGAAACCACAATTTCCTTAGTTAAACTATAGAAAAAGCTGACTAAATAAATAAGAAATGTACATTGCATCTGTTTATTTACTCTCTTTAAAGGGCCAGTAAACATAGAAAATGTTATATAATTATGCACATAGTGCAGAATTATATAACATTATATTAGTGCTAGCTTTATACAACCTAATATTGCCGCTGGAATTTTATAAAAAAAAGAGGGTTTTTCAGATCCGCCCTCTGTGCTCTACTGAGCGGGTCTGGTTTTCCCTCAGCGCATCTGGCCAGCTGTCTAGTCACAGCCCGGCCCGACCGCGCCATTACACTCAGTGTAACTCGCTCCTATTCTGAAATAGAAAGTTATATGGGTTCAAAGGCAGGCATACCTGGCTTTAACATAGAGAGCTTGAAAAGAGAAAATCCACGCTTGGGTATATTGAATAAAAATCTGTATCTTTATTGGTCAATTTTTAAAAACTTGACATAGCTGCCAGTAAAAAGGAAGGTGAAAAAGGAGCACAGCATATACAGCTTACGCATTTCGGGAAACTCCCGTACTCCTAGCCTATTACATGCATGCTCTAGGTTCTTTAAAAAACTTTTATTGGTTTTTGAGCAGCGCTACTTAACCTTCATCACCTGTGTTAGACAGAACATTTAACCCTAGATTCTGCTCTGTTAATTTTTGTCCTCATACTCATATATTTAGTAATTTATTGCATGTGGTATTGGACATTTTAACACATATTCTAATTGTAAGAATCAACACTAATGTGATCTAAAAAACTTTTTGTTTAAAAAGAAAGTGAATATACATATTTATAAACATAGAGATACATATTTATACATGTCTAAAGATATATATATATATATATATATATATATATATATATATATATACACACACACACAATGCCTTGCAAAAGTATTCACTTCCCTTGACTTTTTACCTATTTTGTTACATTACAGCCTTAAGTTAAATGTTTTATTAATCTGAATTTTATGTGATGGATCAGGACACAATAGTCTAAGTTGGTGAAGTGAAATGAGAAAAAAAAATATACATAGAACTATTTTTTAGAAATAGAAAACAGAAAATTGGCATGTGCGTATGTATTCCCCCCCTTTGTTATGAAGCCCATAAAAAGCTCTGGTGCATCCAATTACCTTCAGAAGTCACATAATTAGTGAGATGATGTCCACCTGTGTGTAATCTGTCATTACATATACACACCTTTTTTGAAAGGCCCCAGAGGCTGCAACACCTAAGCAAGAGGCACCACTAACCAAACACTGCCATGAAGACCAAGGAACTCTCCAAACAAGTAAAGGAAAATGTTGTTGAGAAGTACAAGTCAGGGTTAGGTTATAAAAAAATATCCAAATCTTTGATGATCCCCAGGAGCACCATCAAATCTATAATAACCAAATGGAAAGAACATGTCACAACAGCAAACCTGCCAAGAGACGGCCGCCCACCAAAACTCACGGACCGGGCAAGGAGGGCATTAATCAGAGAGGCAGCACAGAGACATAGGGTAACCCTGGAGATGTTGCAGAGTCCACAGCAGAGACGGGAGTATCTGTACTGTCAGTATATGGCCGGGTTATAATCCAATATATTTAATAATTATTCTTTAAAACAAAACCCCAATAAAAATGCATATACCAAAACAATAAAATTAATGTAAATTCCTAAATTCTTTGTATTAATTAAAATTTATAGACACATTGAATTATATTTATAGAAAACCGGAGATGAATAAAACTATACACGTTTAAACTGTTATACTATGCTATGCAAAGATCATAAAAAATACCTTATTTATTAACCTTATCCACAATTTAATTTCATTAAAATATCACAATGAAATACCAAGATATGAGCCTCTAACATTCAGACTGGTACAATTAAGTTATTGAACCCACAAATGATTCTAATACAATTCTAATTAGAACACCAGAAGTATATATATTCTTAATATAAACAATCAGTTACTATGCTAAGTTATCTGAGATAAAATACATTTTTAGTAGCATTAAAGTAAATTCTAACATATATATATATTTGCCAAAATAAATGACTTAACACTAATGATTAGTTTAACACTATACAGGACTATGAATGCAAACTAAAAATACAAAATGATCTTTTAAACCTATTTACTGCAGCAATAATGAATATATTTGTTTTAAATATTACCTATATTTAGCAACCTCTTATACTTTACAAGATAACCAATGAATATTTCAGCTTCCAGAATTATCAACAAGTCCAATTCACCTCAGAAAAACAAAAGAAGTATTTTGCAATGTGGATAAGAAAGGGTAGCCCAATTTCGCTTATAGTGACCGTATTCCAGGCAGCAATTATCAATCACAAGTTAGCAGACAAGACCGCCCAGACTGACTATCTCCATGCTTGGGGTTAAATTCATGTGATATAACCTCATCCCTTTTTATTCTGTCCCATCATTGGTGAATTGGTTAGGCCCTTAACAAAAGCTTTTCCCTCCATTGGTTCACTGGGAATGCATGGTTACTAGGGAAACGCATCTTTGTTAACAGTCAAATCTTTTGGCTGTAATTCTCGCATCACAACACCGGGAGCAACATGACAAAAACAAACAGTTTTATATTCAATACTGCTAGTTAAATCATCCAATCCTATAAAAATTTCTTATCAAATATACTATTTCTTTATATTTATAAACCTGTCTGGTCATTTTTTAATATACCTGGATTATATTTTTTTTATTTTTCATGTTCATATTTAATATGCTGTCTGAATATATATATATATATATATATATATATATATATATATATATATATTCATTTGAGTATTCCCTTACATTCATATAAAAACCCAACAGATTACACATTGTTATACAGTATTTAAAATCATATCAGCTGTATTTTAAAATGAACCCAAGAGTTACAATGCAACATGTTTTTGCTGATCAGCACAGATGTTGATTCAATACACAGCAGGGACAATTTAAAAATAGGTAACACTTTAGTAATTTCTTTAGCTAAAATGTTTTCTCTACGTATCTCATTAAGCCTAAAAGAAAGATCTAGTAATTTTTCAGACATTGTGTCTGTATATCACTGCATGGGGTCATCTATCTGATAATCTTGTTCTCAGATGTCCTATTAATCAGGAAAGGGAATCTTCACGTTTGATCCAAGATTTACAATATACAAAATATTGATGGCCATCTCTTTTGAAGTAATTTGCGTTTCTTTGAAATGACTGTCTGAAATTAACTAGATCAACTTTCTTTTCTAAGATTACTTTGAAAACAATTTCTTTTGATGAATTGGGACACAGGCCTCTGATGCATCCTGTGTAATCAAAAGAAGTGGGGGCTAAATTACACACAGTGACATTTTGGAGTTTTACCAATGAAATGAATTATTTGGTGTACACAGCCATATTGTTATTATAAGTATATATGTGTATATTATTTAATAATAGATTCAATGTTTTCTTACAGCGCTGAAAGTGTGGACCTATAGCTCCTGTCTATAGTGGGTCCCCAGGTGCCCACTTTTAGAAAATCTGTGTCAACAACGTGGTTTAGAAAGGAGCGCCAAATCTTGGCGAGGTCTGGTGCGGTATAGGTGTGAAAGTATGATATTCTGTCTGAAAAATTGTATAGCGCTATAGCTCAGCTACAATTATGGTAGTTGTGCTGTATAGATGTGTAGGTTTTGATATCTAGATATAAGATCTAAGAGTAGCACAGTTGATACATAAAAACATTTAATACATATTAAACATATAAAACAATGGTGTCGTTTAAAATATATTTTAACAGAACGGCAAGAAATAATGTGTAAAAACACATAAACACATAAATATCTATAAAAACACGCGTGTTTTGCTTTTTAGCTGTATGTATAATGTCTCATAAAGTTCGTCTCATATATAGTTGTGTTGGCACAAATCTGAAAATAATAAACAATAAATCTGAAAATAATAAGCAATAAAAAATATATTAGAAAACAATGAAAAGTCAATAATGTCCAATAATCCCTTCTCAAAGTTTAAGAGATATATAAAAAAGGTTAAGTAGTGTCCAAAAAATCCCTTCTCAAAATTAAGAGATATAAGTAGATTTTCACATGTGTATCCAAAAAATAAACTGTCCAAACTTAAGTGTTGTCCAAAAACGTGGTATGAATGAATAGTGCAAATCCAGCAGATTCAAAAGTTCTATTAAAAAAGCTTTGTAAAAAACATTTCAAAGAAACATTTGAAAAACATCAAAATGAAGGTAGAAAAAAGTTCTATCAAAATATGGTGACAAAGAATAATCCGTGAAGTCAATCCAAAATAGTGATAAAAATAAGTCCAAAAAAGATGTAAAATATCCAAAAGATAAAAAACAAAAAATAAATGATTAGTATGTGCACAAACTAGTGAGAGTGATCCCAAAAAAGGGGCTTATGTGGAGGGGTTATGTTTCCATGTAGAAAAATTATTTGCTGTATAAAAAGAAAAGATAAAAAATAAAATATAAATAAGCAAAAATACAAAAATATAAAAATATAAATAAAAATAATCCTAGGGAATCTTCAAACCCTGAAAATAAAAGATAATAACAATAGTGTAATACTGTATTATAATTCAACAATCAAGGAATAAATAGCTCACCATAGCTCTGTCAACGCGTTTCGGCCCACAAGAGAGGCCTTTATCAAGACTATAGTATGGTGTAGGTGAGCTGAAGACTTTATACCTTTCTCTAACCAATCAAATTGCATTGAAATTGCGCCAAATTTTTTGCGCAAAATTGCGCGCCAAAATTTCGCGCCAAAAATGTGGTACCGGAAGTGTTGAGCCGGAAGTGCTCATCTGTATATTAAAAAAGTTCACATTTGTCTCTGTATCGTTTAGATAAGGCTTTTATTTAGACATAGAAAATGTTTAATAAACATAGACATAGACAATGTCTAAATAAAAGCCTTATCTAAACGATACAGAGACAAATGTGAACTTTTTTAATATACAGATGAGCACTTCCGGCTCAACACTTCCGGTACCACATTTTTGGCGCGAAATTTTGGCGCAAAAAATTTGGCGCAATTTCAATGCAATTTGATTGGTTAGAGAAAGGTATAAAGTCTTCAGCTCACCTACACCATACTATAGTCTTGATAAAGGCCTCTCTTGTGGGCCGAAACGCGTTGACAGAGCTATGGTGAGCTATTTATTCCTTGATTGTTGAATTATAATACAGTATTACACTATTGTTATTATCTTTTATTTTCAGGGTTTGAAGATTCCCTAGGATTATTTTTATTTATATTTTTGCTTATTTATATTTTATTTTTTATCTTTTCTTTTTATACAGCAAATAATTTTTCTACATGGAAACATAACCCCTCCACATAAGCCCCTTTTTTGGGATCACTCTCACTAGTTTGTGCACATACTAATCATTTATTTTTTGTTTTTTATCTTTTGGATATTTTACATCTTTTTTGGACTTATTTTTATCACTATTTTGGATTGACTTCACGGATTATTCTTTGTCACCATATTTTGATAGAACTTTTTTCTACCTTCATTTTGATGTTTTTCAAATGTTTCTTTGAAATGTTTTTTACAAAGCTTTTTTAATAGAACTTTTGAATCTGCTGGATTTGCACTATTCATTCATACCACGTTTTTGGACAACACTTAAGTTTGGACAGTTTATTTTTTGGATACACATGTGAAAATCTACTTATATCTCTTAATTTTGAGAAGGGATTTTTTGGACACTACTTAACCTTTTTTATATATTTCTTAAACTTTGAGAAGGGATTATTGGGCATTATTGACTTTTCATTGTTTTCTAATATATTTTTTATTGCTTATTATTTTCAGATTTATTGTTTATTATTTTCAGATTTGTGCCAACACAACTATATATGAGACGAACTTTATGAGACATTATACATACAGCTAAAAAGCAAAACACGCGTGTTTTTATAGATATTTATGTGTTTATGTGTTTTTACACATTATTTCTTGCCGTTCTGTTAAAATATATTTTAAACGACACCATTGTTTTATATGTTTAATATGTATTAAATGCTTTTATGTATCAACTGTGCTACTCTTAGATCTTATATCTAGATATCAAAACCTACACATCTATACAGCACAACTACCATAATTGTAGCTGAGCTATAGCGCTATACAATTTTTCAGACAGAATATCATACTTTCACATATTATTTAATAATACTCAGATACCTTGACAGTACATAGGATGACAATAAGCCGTACGCTCCATAGAGTTGGCCTTTATGGCAGAGTGGCCAGAAGAAAGCCATTACTTTCAACAAAAAACAAAATGGCACGATTTGAGTTTGCGAAAAGGCATGTGGGAGACTCCCAAAATGTATGGAGAAAGGTGCTCTGGTCTGATGAGACTAAAATTTAACTTTTTTGGCCATCAAAGAAAACGCTATGTCTGGCGCAAACCCAACACATCAAATAACCCAAAGAACACCATCCCCCCAGTGAAACATGGTTCTGGCAGCATCATGCTGTGGGGATGTTTTTCAGTAGCCAGGACTGGGAAACTGGTCAGAGTTGAGGGAAATATGGATGGTGCTAAATACAGGGATATTCTTGAGCAAAACCTGTACCACTCTGTGCGTGATTTGAGGCTAGGATGGAGGCTCACATTCCAGCAGGACAATGGCCCCCAAACACACTGCTAAAGCAACACTTGAGTGGTTTAAGGGGAAACATGTAAATGTGTTGGAATGGCCTAGCCAAAGCCCAGACCTCAATCTAATAGAAAATCTGTGGTAAGATGTGGCAAGCTCATAGAGACTTATCCAAAGCAACTTGGAGGTGTGATTGCCACAAAAGGTGGCTCTACAAAGTATTGACTTTAGGGGGGTGAATAGTAATGCACATTGACTTTTTCTGTTATTTTGTCCTATTTGTTGTTTGCTTCACAATAAAAAAAAAACATCTTCAAAGTTGTGGGCATGTTCTGTAAATTAAATGATGCAAATCCTCAAACAATCCATGTTAATTACAGGTTGTGAGGCAACAAAACACAAAAAAATGCCAAGGGGGGTGAATCCTTTTGCAAGGCATTGTATGTGTGTGTGTACATATGCATTTATATGTGAAAATATGTATTTACAGACATATATACACATAAATACATATGTGTTGCGCTTTTCCTGCTGCAGCAGCCTCTGTCCATTGCCATGGACGCTGCGGTGGCTTTAGGCGCCGGCGATGACATCATCATCATCTTCTGATGCCGGTTCCGGATCCCTCCTGTGACGCGAATCCTGCCCTATGTAAGTACCTCAGTTGCCCTCACCTGTGCCCAAGTATAGGTGTTACTGTGTGTGCTCCTGGGTGCTGTGTTACTTAGGGCTCGATTTATCAAAGCTGAGGCAGACAAGGGCGCATATACAAGCCCCTGTACGCCTCAGCTCGCCTCTGGTGGGGCAATTTCCCCAGAGGAAATTACCATTGCGCACAAGCGCTATTTTGCGAGCTGTCAATCTCCTCAGTCGAATTAGACCGCAGAGAATGAATTTCGTAGAAAAGCGGCGGTCTGATGACCGCTGCATGTTAAATACGGTGAACAGGTTTGTGTGAGAACTTGCAGCCGTAGGGGCTTTGATAAATCGAGCCCTTACTATTACTGAACTGCCTTATCGTTACTGAACTCTGCTTATCTGACCACTCTGCTTGCTTAACCTCTAAAGTGCTGGATTGCTATATTGTTACTGAACTCTGCTTGTCTGATCACTCTGCTTGCTTAACCCCTAAAGTGCTGGATTGCTATATCGTAAATGAACTCTGCTTGTCTGACCACTCTGCTTGCTCAACCCCTAAAGTGCTGGATTGGTATATCGCTACTGAACTCTGCTTGTCTGACCACTCTGCTTGCTTAACCCCTAAAGTGCTGGATTGCTATAACATTACTGAATTCTGCTTGTCTGACCTCTCTGCTTGCTTAACCCCTAAAGTACTGGATTGCCTTACCATTGCTGACAACTGCCTTCTCCTGGTCATTCTATTGGTTTACCACTGAACTGTTATACTGCTGGATTTCCTTTTGTTGCGGACACCTGCCTGTTCCTGGTCATTCTATTGGTTTACCCCTGAACTGTTTCTGCTGGATTACCTTCCTGTTACCGGACTCTGCCTGTCTTGACCCTTCTCGACCTTCATCCTATTTCCGCTCTCATTCCATTTGACGCCGGGATAAGAAGACTACTGGCCAAGTTTGGTCTGATAGCGGAATCTCCCACAAGCATTACAATATGTATATGTACAGTATATAGACATATATTACATATATTTATTTTTACCAAAAAAAAACCATATATATATATATATATATATATATATATATATATATGTAATTATGAATAAATAGAACATATTCTTCTATGTGAAGAACTTTGGAATGTGAAATATTAATATTGCATGTTGGGTTAGCCCACTTGAGAAAATGCGTTGGGGTTCATGTGCAAGTAAGGCTGTTACTTTTTTCCCACTTTTGCACTCCATTGAAGTCTAAAGATGAATCCATTAACTCGGTCATGGTATTCGAAGGTCAACTTTTTGCACACTTAGGGTTAGCGGGTGAGTGAAAACGTTTTACTTTCAACTTGTCATATGTGCGCTACGCAACACACACAAAAAGTTTACTTCTAGGCGAGTTAACGAGCGAGCTGGAGCAAAAACTACCACTCCACTCGTAATTTAGCCCAAAATTTGAGGCTTCAACTTGTTTACAAAGCTTTACCTATGTGTTCATTTCCCAGATTATAAAAAACTGTGTGGTGCATGGCTTGCAAACAGCTGATACATTTTCTTCACAGGAAAAACCTCACCTAACACAGATTGTGACTATTCATCACAACATTTATTTCTTGCAGCGTTTACAGGGTACATAACAGATTCCAAAGTACCAATAGCTGTCATCACCAATTGTTTGCAGACTCTTAGTTCCCACAATATATTTTATAGGTTTGTCATCTGAACTCTATTTTTGAAAGGAACTGCTGTCTGTTTGTGCACAACTCTGCACGCACTAATGCCTGAAACTCATCAAGAAAAAAAAAAGATGTTTACACAAGATAAATGTTTGCACAGGATATAACACAAAGTACAATTTCCTGCACAATCTGGATCTGCAAATGGAATTGCTGCATTTGGCTGCCAAAATATACTCATCTTTTGTGCACTATCAACATAGCAGTGACAGGTCTGTTGGTTTCTGAAACATTAGAAACATAATTCTGTTAATACAAAAGCGCTTTAAAGGAACAGTCTAGTCCAAAACAAACTTTCATGAGTAATTTAAAACAATTTTCCAGTTTACTTCTATCACCAATTTTTTTTTGTTCTCTTGGTATTCTTAGTTGAAAGCTAAATCTAAGAGGTTCATATGCTAATTTCTAAGCCTTTGAAGGCTGTCTCTCATCTCAGGGCATTTTGACAGTTTTTCACCACTAGAAGGTGTTAGTTCACGTGTCATATAGATAACACTGTGCTCACGCACGTGGAGTTCCTAGGAGCCCGTACTGATTGGCTAATATGCAATTCTGTCAAAAGAACTGAAATAAGGGGTCAGTTTGCAGAGGCTTAGATACAAGATAATCACAGAGGTAAAAAGTGTATTAATATAACTGTGTTGGTTATGCAAAACTAGGGAATTTGGTAATAAAGGGATTATCTATCTTTTAAAACAATAAATATTCTGGTGTAGACTGTCCCTTTAATAGTTAAAAGACCGTTAACGCCTTGTAATTACAAAATATTTGCTGTCTTGCTAACGATAACTAAATATTTTATATAAAAATGTCAGTGTTTACAGTTCCTTTGTTTCTTGTTTTATTTTACAATTCTTTCAGTTGTGCTTGTTTAAATTTTCCTTAATATTTTCTCTATGGACCCTTAATGTGCCAACATTTTATATTTAGAATATAATTATTAATAAATACAATAATTGTTATTTAAAGAGAAAATATTTTTATTTTTTTAATGTGTTTGTGCATTTTCTTATTGCAATATTGCTTGCATATAACTATTTTTAACCCCTGCAGTTGTGTTAAACACATAGTTAAAGTCAGCTACTAGGGACCTAGCTGAAGACATCTAGTGAGCATATGTGTGCAGCCACCGATCACCAGCTATCTCCCAGTATTGCAGTGTTGCTCCTATGCTTTTCAACAAAGGATGCAAAGACAATTAAGTAAATTTAATAATAGAAGTAAATAGCCTTTTCAACTACTATATATGTTTCTGTAGTTTTATAAAGAAGTAAATATTAAGGGTCAGATTTATTATTCTCTGGACAGACAAGGTTCACAGGTAGTAGCCTGTAATTGCAAGTTGCAGGTGGAATTCACTGTCAGTATTTACTTATGTATGAGTAGACCCTCGGTCAATGCTGTCCCCTTCACTCTTGTGCAAGAAACTGTGCAGGCCAAGGCTAGTCAATCTCCAGGACAGTGATTTTAATCTGCCTCTTCTCAAGTGGCAGAGAGCAGTTTAGGAAGCAGGAGTTTAAATCTGCAACTCATAGGGTCACCCTTTAAATATGCCTCTATTTATTTCAGTGAACAAATTCAAGATGAGGCCACAAATATATATTTCTTTCATAAGATGGTGAGAGTCCATGAGCCATCACATGTGGAATTAGTCCAGTCCTACAGGAGGAGGCAACCCCCCCACAGGGTCGCCACTAGAAATTTTGGGGCCCCTGACTTAACCATTGATCAGCCCCCCCCCCCTCCTTTGACATGTGCAATTTTTGACCAAGTGACTAAAACGTATATGCACTTTATTCTTAAATGTCTATTTAAACTTGGAAATGTTGTAAAGTAACATACACTGAAACACACACACACTCACACATAAGGATTCACATATAGACACTCTAGCAAACACACAAAGAAACTCAGACACCCAAACAGACACTTAGCACTTGTTTACATTGACCTGACAAGTAATGAGGTAAACTACAGTTTTGTAAAAAAAAAAAAAAGGAGATTTAGAAAACAAAATATGGAGTTCTGATTATCTTTTTGTAAAGGAAGATGCCAACTAAATGATGACAAAAGCATGCAGTGGCTGAAAGGAAGGGCCCTGAACTGCCTAAACAATAATTTAAAGGTTAAATGGTAGATTGGTGACTTCCGAAAAGGTCTCATTAGTCTCAAAGTCTGTAGAAAGATGTGAATAATCAGTAGTAAGGTCAAAATGTCCTAAAAAGGAACAGACAATGGACACACACACAAACTCAAACTTGCACATACACCCAAGGAAACACACAAAGACATACACACACACACACACACAGAGACACCCACAGAAAACACAGAAAAACATACATACACACCCTCACTGAGACATCCACAGAAAACACACACCCTCACAGAGACATCCACAGAAAACACAGACATACATACACACACACACACACACCCTCACAGAGACATCCACAGAAAACACAGACATATACACCCACCCTCACAGAGACATCCAGAAAAAATACACAAAGACAAACACACGCCCACCTTCACAGAGACACCCATAGAAAAAGCTCAAAGACATATGCACACACCCTCACAGACATCCACAGAAAATGCACAAAGACCTACACACCCACCCTCACAGAGATACCAACAGAAAAAAAAATACATACACACTCATAGAGACACAAACCAAAGCACAAAGACATAAACACAGACACCCACAGAATTACTCACAGGAGGAAACATTTATTCACCTTGCATCCCCTAAATCAACAGTGTGTGACATGCATGATAAAAAAATGCAGAAATTAAGAGATCACTTTTTAAAGAATCAGATTTGTAAATGTGCAAACAAAAATAATTCTGTGAATTCAAAATTGTACATTAATGATCCGGGTAGATGGCTAGATGAAGAAAAGTACCTTTAAAAGGTTGACATATGTTTGTTTGATATTTTTCCCATTTTCCCCAACCAAGAGCACCACTTCAAATATAGTGTACACATGTTCCCATCTGTCAGCTGTAATTGTGGATTTTGAAAATGCTGTACTCTATATGGTCTTGGTGGAACCATAAGCTGTGGTACTCATACCATTAGATCTGGTTAAATGCAGGATTTAAGCTTGTTGGTATGCATTTCAAAATTATGTCAGCTGTAGAGTAAACTGAACAGTTTTAAGTTAACCTGTCTCATTTCTTAGTCTGAGAGTATAACATGTTATGCAGATGTAAAAATTAGATAAAATGCCTCCTTATATCTGGAAAGTCCTTGCATAAAGGGGCAGTAAACTGGAATGTAATATGTATCATTTGTGTATTGAGGAGGAAACATTTCTGCATGGTTTTAAATATAGAATTTCGACAGCATTGTCAAATAATCATAAATACACTGCTGCTAAAAAATGTGTCTTTATGGACCCCTGGCCCCACCATACAACTACTACCACACTGAAGTTACAATCTTAAATTGCAAAAAGAAATAAAAAAAACATTTGCTAAGTAGTTCCTACCTCCTTTGCAAATGAATGTGATCAGCCGTCTGACTCAGGCACACACTCTACAAACAAAGTGCCAAGTCTGTCTCACACTGTGCATAGTGGTTTAGTGCACACTCAGAAATCCTCTCAAATGCTAATACTTTACTCCTTGTAATAACATTTCCCATGCTCAATTAGCACTCTGCTGTAGAACCCACTGGTGGCTGCCAAAAATGTAAAAAACAATTATTATTTTTTTAGTTCTTGCCTCATGGGGCCCCCCTAGCCCATTGGGCCCCTGACAGGAGTCACCCCTGTCACCCCCTGATGGCGGCCCTGACCCCCCATAGCAAAGCTTTAATTCTTCCCACTTTCTCATGATCCCTTTGTAGTTTTTTTTGCTTTGTATAAGGATTAATACTCTGCATTGAGGCTACAGTACCTCGGTTCATATCTGAGTTATGGTACCATGACAGCATAGTGCTCGAATGATTGTTTTTGACTCAGAGAGGTTTTTCAGATCAAGTGATAGACACTTTGATTCAGGCCAGAAAGTGGTTACAAGACACATTTATTACAAAGTCCTTTCCTGTTGTGAATCTAATAATTACAGTTGTAACTCTTTTAGAATTCCTCAAATTATTCCATTTTTGTAGGATGGTTGAGATAAGGGTTTATCAGCCAGTTATTTTAAAGGCCAAACATATGCTCTTTCAGTCTTGTATCACAAAAATATTTTAACACTTCCTGACATTCAATCCTTTGTTAAAGCTTTGGTCAGGATAAGACCAATTATCAGGCCTGCATCCACTTCGTAGAACCTTAATTTGGTTTTGAGGGTTCTTCAGGCTCAGCCGTATGAACGTATACATGGTCTGGTCTGGACATTCAACTGTTCTCTTTCTCTTGACCTTTTCCTCAGCTAGAATAGTGTCTGAACTTTCTGCTCTTTCTTGTGATTCTCATTGTCTGATTTTTCATCAGGATAAAGCAGTTTTAAGCACTAACTATTCTTTCTTTCCTAGGGTTGTTTCTTCTGAAAACATCATTCAGGAAATTGCAGTCCCATATCTTTCCAGCTCCAAAACACTAAAGAGAGATTACTTTATAACTTGAATGGAATCAGGGTCTTACAATTTTATCTTCAAATCTCTAAATAATAATGGTCCTCATTTATCCATTTCTTAGTTCCCTGCAAGGGATAGAAAACTACTGCAATCACCTTGGCAGCTTGGCTTAAAGGGACAGTCTAGTATAAATTAAACTTTCATTATTCAGATAGGACTGTTAATTTTAATCAACTTTCCAATTTACTTTTATCATCAAATTTGCTTTTTTCTCTTGGTATTCTTAGTTTAAACTAAACATAGGCTCATATGCTAATTTCCAAGCCTTTGAGGGCTGCCTCTTATCACATGCTTTTTAAATCTCTTTTCAACACAAAGAGACAGAAAGTACACGTGGGCCATATAGATAACACTGTGTTCAGGCACAGGGGGTTATTTAAGATTTAGCACAAAACTATGCTAAATTTAAGACAATAGATAATAAACAGTCACAGTCATGTGATCAGGGGGCTGGAAGAAGGTTCCTAGATACAAGGTAATCACAAAGGTAAAAAGTATATTAATATAACTGTGTTGTTTATGCAAAACTGGGGAATGGGTAATAAAGGGATTATCTATCTTTTAAAACAATAACAATTCTATGGTAGACTGTCCCTTTAAATTACTGCTCAGTCTACCAGACCAGTTGCCACCTCTTGGGCTTTTAGAATTAAGTTTCCATTGAACAGATTTGCAAGGCAGCTATGTGGTCCTCTCTACATACTTTTACCAAATAGTGGCCTTGTGGACTTCGCAGCTTGGTTATAGGATCCCTCATGTGATGGCTCGTGGACCCTCAACATCATGAAAGAAATTAATTTATTAGGTAAGCATACATTTTGTTTTGTTTAGACCTCCAAAAATATTGAAAAATACAACTGAAAATAAGGAAGAAAAACTTGATTTTAACAGGCCCATTTATCAAGCTCCGTATGGAGCTTGAAGGGCCGTGTTTCTGGCGAGTCTTCAGACTCGCCAGAAACACAAGTTATGAAGCAGCGGTCTAAAGACCGCTGCTCCTTAACCCTGGACAGAAATCACCGGAAATCAACCCGATCGAATACGATCGGGTTGATTGACACCTCCCTGCTGGTGGCCGATTGGCCGCGAGTCAGCAAGGGGCGGCGTTGCACCAGCAGCTCTTGTGAGCTGCTGGTGCAATTTTAAATGCGGAGAGCGTATTGCTCTCCGCATTTAGCGAGGTCTTGCGGACCTGATCCGCAGTGTTGGATCAGGTCCGCAAGCCCTTTGATAAATGGGCCCCTAAGAGTCAAGAATGCCAGAGTTTGGAGCAATTGTGTTGTTTGAATGGATGCAGCCTATGTGAAGAATATTTACAGTAACTGGGTATAATTTGTAGCCAAAAGTGAGATCAGCAATAGTACATCAGTGTTAAAGGAAACATATTTAGTGATTTCACAGGAGAAATTAAATCATATAATTGTCACAAGTCCAGATTTGGGAGTGAATAATAGCACAGTTGTAAAGTTTGGATGAACGAAACATTCTAATGCTGAAATGTGTTATTCAAATCCTTGGTAAGAAAAAGTCCCTATGTTTTTATTAGAAGCTGATTTGCTATGATTTGGAGAGCTTTTTAGAAAGTCTCAAGAGCATTATTTGCCACCTTCTCTAATCTATCTCATAACCTCTGCAAACACATTGTACTATGTTATTATCAAAACTCTTCAAATAGGCACAGTTTATTAAAAGATAGTTTAATAATATTAAAGGGGCAGTAAACGCCTTGTAAGTACAAGATTTGTCTGCAGTATTGCAATAAACTAATCTGCTGGTGGGTGAAAAAAAAAACATTTTTAAATGCACCTACTGGAGTAGAAAAGGCTAGCCACGGTCATTATGTTAGCAGACTGTACATTGTTTTTCAGTTCTTATCTAATCATTATCTAATCATGCTCTTCCAGTGGACAAAAGTTTGGAAAACTCTTAATTTTTAGACTTAAATGACAGGAAAAGGGGCAAAATAAGGAGCGGCATAATTATGTAGCCACCAATCACTGGCTATGTTCTGCTCCTGAGCGGGACTTTAGCTATTCATATGCGGAGATTATATGCCTGAGGATAGATCACAATCTATCATTTGATGGGATCACAATCAGCTATTTTCTCTGTTCATCAGCAGCATTTTTTTCCCATTATTGTTATAGTAAAAAAAATGCTCTAAACTTGTGCTGGTCCTGTTTTTCTGATCACAGTCCAAATTCTCAATAACTAACAACACATTTACAGGGTCATTTTCCACTTATCAAATCCCACAGCTAAAAAGTCTTGATAAACCTCAAGGCCATTCTTTTCTACTTATTACTAAGTAGCTCTCAAAAGGTTTTCAAATGTAACGCCGGATTTGCACATACAGAAAACATAATAGATTCTCCCGCTATATTGGATGACATTGGCAAGTAACATCACCAGATACAAACAAGACCTGCTCAACCAGTTAAAGCTAAAAAAAAAAAGAAATAAGCACTTTTGCCAAATTAAAAATTAGCAAAAATCAATCTCATAAAACACAGTTGCAGGCTATACCATTAGTGCCCCTGTTCAAATCCTTTTTAAAGCCATACACACATATTTCTATAATTTTGGAGCACAACAGGTTAATTGCACATATGCCACCAATTAACATCACTACATACTATTAAATTGATTAGTGAATCCGCTGCTAAGGAATACACAGGGGTTTAAGAAATATGTCTCACTGGTGAGTTCTCAGATTGTAAAGTGAATCTAGGCAAATATTCCTTATAACATAATGTTTAAATACAAACAGGGACATATAGGTTTGAATACAGAATAGCTATATCTCAGTATAAGCTACAGTATATCCATTCAGCATGGGTAGAACAGCACAGAGTACTGAATTAGCAAAGGCAAAAGAAGGGGAGTCACACATTAGCCTCAGCTCATCTAGTCTCCTGTTTTTACTGCCGGTGCTGCTCTCTCTTTTACCGCCATACAAACTAATTTATCTATGTATTTAACTTTGTCACTGTTATGTGGATGATAGAATAACAGATCCCTCATAAAATAAGGTCATTATAGCTAAAGTTCATGTATATAAAACTATAAGAAGGCTTATGGAAAAGCAACACAACTGAATTCAGTACTATTCATTGAAGAGGTCATTCAGAATGTCGTTAAGGAAAATCCTGTCCACTGTTTCATATTGGGAAAGTTTTCAGGGCAGACAGCAGAGGGGCAGCTGGAGAGCAGCTTAAAGTTAAAGTAGTAGTGCTGCTCTACAAGCCAGCAGCAGCATATAAAAAGATGGGTCAGGACTGCCCAAGAACAAATGTGAAGCTTACTTAGTTATTGTCTGACACCAGAATTAATGAGCTGACAATTACATTGCTAAATCATTATTTAATAGTGTCAATTTAAACTTTTAACATATTTCCCACCAAAATGTTAAGATTTTGAAGCTTTTCCCGGCTGCAGAAATGCCTTTTCATATTTTTAGAGTTACAGTTTTAACTAGACATGTGCATTTGGCATTTTTGTTAAAGGTGGCCACTTGCGTCTTTCGGAGCCGCCTTTCTTCTTGTCCAAGTACAACATACTATGATCTGGATTTGCAAAGATCTTAGTGCGTTGCACTTTCACAAGAAGAAATCCAGCTCCACGAATGGCACGAGTGACCGCCTTCTATTAACTTATTTTTTTCTTGCATGCATTCTTTAATTAGTTTTCCTTAAAGAGTAATTTGTTTATTGTTTTCGGATGAATGCAATGAATATGGAAAACATTTTTTACATTGATTTAAAGATGAATGCACATGATCGATCAACACATTTCAGCCCAATGTTGAGGTATTTTCAATAACATAGAGCCAAAATGTGTTGATTGAGCAGTCATTTAATATTATTTTCTTTATTTTGTTGATCCGCTGCATGTGTCCTGTTCTTGATACTGTTCGTCCGCCACAGTCAGGATAGCCCACATGACTGAAAGTTAGATGTGAAAATAGGATGTCAGAACAGTATAAGGGAAAGCAAGAGAAAGTCAATAGCCATGGACATCATGTGTCTGATCTGAAGCCCAGCTTTGGGATGAAGTGGTTGTATAATGTGGGCTATAGGGGTCAAGCCACTGATGTGTGGGTTTGAAGTGGGCTTATACCAAAGATAATAGGGGCTGCAGATCTTATCTGATTTTTCTACTTGGGCATATATATCTGGCATAACTGGAGCTATAGGTTCACACACCTTATTCAACTCTCAATTGGGGATATATCTGCATAACTGGGGTTGCATGGGTGACATTGTATCTGAGCTCTCACATCTCCTAAAATTGTATTAAGGCTCTTAGCTTTTTGGATTATTCAACATCATCTATACACAAATGCCCCTTCATGTGTTCTAAAACAGTGTGTGTCTGGCTTCTCAGTATTCCGATCAGTTGAATCCTAAATTAAAAATTTAATTGTCACCCCTGCCATGTAAAAATGTATACATGGGTGTCTATCCTCAGGCACAAAGGCAACCATTCAGCCCTTCATTGGTTTTACTTTATTTAATTTTTATATACATATAAATACAGCATGTATGTAAGTGTTTGTGTATAAAAACAATATTAATCAGGAGGGGGTGGAAGTCTTGGTGAGTTGAAGCACAAAAGAAAACACAGGAGCACCTGGGGATGGCCGTTGCACAGTGATTTAATGAAAAAACATGAACAGGGTACAAAAAGTAACACAAAATAGTCAGGGAAACATCCCTCTTAAAATAGTTAATCCAATACAGAGATGGTGGTGCAGAAAAAAATGAGCTAAATAACAAGACAGCGGCTGTCTTGTTATTTAGCTCATTTTTTTCTGCACCACCATCTCTGTATTGGATTAACTATTTTAAGAGGGATGTTTCCCTGACTATTTTGTGTTACTTTTTGTACCCTGTTCATGTTTTTTCATTAAATCACTGTGCAACGGCCATCCCCAGGTGCTCCTGTGTTTTCTTTTGTGCTTCACTTTATATCCAGGCCGGAGTGAGCACTGGTGTTTGGCCGCTAACTGCTGATTCATTTGATCACCGAGGGACAGCTCGTGGGACCAGGGGTCGCTTACAGCCCCCTCTCTTCAACCTAGGTAATTAACTCTGCATTACGGTGGGATATCAGGAAAGCCGCTGGAGCAGATTGTGACAAAGTATTTACCTAGTGTGTTTTCAAAGGGGTATTTGTTATGTCACCATTTATTGGTTTAATGCCTTAGCCTCTGTGAATTAGAGAGCTTTTAGGCGTGTGACTTTAGACCCGTTTCCCTGTTCGCATACACCTGCATTCAGGGAGGGAGGAACCCTGCCGTACAGGATCGAGTCTGAACTGTCCATCACAAGAAAATCAAGGGGTGGGTGTAGAGTGTTCTTCACTGTCTACATATACCATCACGGTTAACAGGCTATTACTTGTGATTTATTTTTGTGTAAACACCCATTTGTTCTTTTTTCCTCCTACTTTTTCTGACTGTCTTGGTGAGTTCCCACACTTTTTTTTGTAGGACTTGACCCCTGATCCTAGCTATGGTAAGAGGTGCCAAATTGTCAGGGCAGGAAAAGGAGGAGATGGAAAAGAGCAAATGTTTGAAAGATGTTGCTGATCTAGAGACTTAATGCATATTGTACATATAAATGGGAACTTCCAAGTAATGACTGGCAGAACATTCTCTCTGTAGTTTTGTGAAGCACATATATGTTTACCATCATTACACGTGTGAACCAACAAACTTCACAAAACAACCATATTTACAATTTTACCATTTGACCTGATTTAACCTTTCTGGCACTTCCCTTTCATATGCAAAATTATTGCAGATTTTAAACATACTCTGCTTGCTCATATGATATGCAAATGTGTGGCTTCACTAAGGTAATTTCCTCATTTGGCTACTAGATACATTTTGTTAAAGTGGCATAAGATTGCAAAAATAAAATGTTTTAATATGTTAGAGCATTTTATGTCAGCCAATCGGCCGCTAGCAGGGGTGTCAATCATCCCGATTGTATCTGATCGGGATGATTGCAGTCCGCGGTTAAGGAACTAATGGTCTTACGACCGCTACTTCTTAACTTAAGTTTCCGGCGAGATGGAAACATCGGGAATAGATTGCAGCATCCACTGCTTAATAAATCCAAATAAAACCACTATGACTGAAACACAAACCCACACAGAGCCTTATAGTTTACTAATGGCATCAACCTTACATGAGACAAATAAAAAAATCTTAGGTTTTTTTTTCTTAACATGCAAAGACACAGTTCCATATATTGTTATATTGTAAAGTAATTTTTCTGTAAAACTTTGCAATTATATAGAGTATTATCATTCCTAACTGCCGTGTTCCCACAATAAATAGTCTTTAGTATACAAAATTTAAGCTTTGATATTTCTAGATTCAAAGTTATTTAAGGGACAGTTTACCCTAATTCCACCCCCCCTTTATTTTGTTCCCAATGATCTGTTTAACCTGCTGGAGTGTATTAAATTGTCTACACATAGCTTATTTACCTTTATCTCAGCATTTGCAATAGCTGATGTTGCCTGTGGTATCCTTACCTATACTGAAAAAAAAGCTGTGTGAACTTAGCCACCAGTAGAAATTACACTAACAGGGAGAGGTAGGTGAGATAAGTAATACAATCTTAAAGGGACAGCCAAGTCTAAAAAACTTTCACGATTTGAATAAGGCATGTGATTTTAAACAACTTTCCAATTTACTTTTATCAGCAATTTTGCTTTGTTCTCTTGGTATTCTTAGTTGAAAGCTAAACCTAGGAGGTTCATATGCTAATTTCTTAGACCTTGAATGCCGCCTCTAATTTGAAAGCATTTTGACGGATTTTTCCCACTAGAGGGAGTTAGTTCATGTGTTTCACATAGATAACATTGAGCTCACGCACGTGAATCTACCGAGGAGTAAGCACTTTTGCTGGTCACAATAATAATAAAATAATGTTTTCAATGGGATTACTCCCGCTATATAAATAAAATCAGATATCTTAAATGGTCCATTAATATCCAAAATATCTACATTTTTTATAATTTAAAATCATAGAAATCTCCTGTTCTTGATAGATAGGGACAATCAATTCTAAAAATGTTATTGTTAAAAAAGATAGATAATATCTTTATTACCCATTCTTCAGTTTTGCACAGCCAACATGGTTATATTAATACACTATTAACCGCTGTGATTAATTTGTATCTAAGCCTCTTCTGACAGCCCCCTTATCTAAGGGCTATTTATTTATTATCTATTGACTTGCATTTTAGACAATTAGTAGAGTGTCAGCCACATCTCCACAGGAGAGAGCACGTTATCTATATGGCCCACATGAACTAGCAGTCTCCTGTTGTGAAAAGCTAATACAAAAAGTATGTGATAAGAGGCTGTCTGTAGTGGCTTAGAAACAGACAGAAATTGTAGGTTTAAATGTTAAAAAGTATATTAATATAACAATGTTGTTGTGCAAAGCTGGAGAATGGGTAGTAAAGGTGTTATCTATCTTTTTAAGCAAAAACATTTTTGTTGTTGACTGTCCTGACATCTGACAGTATTGTTACGACAGTGATATTACCAAACACAATCTCTTGGACAGTATGTGATGTACAGAAATCTTGAGTATATAGAAATATTAATGCCCTTGACATCTTAGGTGTTGTTTATAATTAGGGTTTTGCATGCTAAGTTTAGGATAATGGCTAGACATAGGGTTATGGATAGGAGGAATGTTAGGGTTAGGCTTAAGGTTATACCTAGGAGTAAGGTTAGTGCTAGAGTTAGTTTATGGCTAGAGTTAGGTTTCAGTATAAGGTTTTCTATGTTGGTAGAGTTATTGTTCAGGCTAATATTAGAGCTAGTTAGGGATTGAGCTAGGGTAAGGTCTAAACATAAGGTTAAAGTTAGGGTAGTATTAAGGATAGCATTAGGGTTTGGGCTAGGGTTATGATTAGCAGTAAGGTTGGTTCAATGGTTAAGGCTTAGCTAAGGTAAAGATTAGCAGTAAGGTTGGTGCTAGGGTTAAGGTTTAGCTAAGGTTAGGGTTAGTGGAAAGGTTGATTCTGCCTCAATCTGTGAGAAATATTTAAGGCATACTGAGTTAAAGTTGTCGGCTGGGGGTCAGAAAACAGTCCAGTGCCTATAATAGCACAAAATATAATTCTGGTCAAGATTATTATATACATTTATTATTTATTTATTATGCTCCTAAA
Organism: Bombina bombina; assembly: GCF_027579735.1. NCBI lineage: Eukaryota > Metazoa > Chordata > Amphibia > Anura > Bombinatoridae > Bombina > Bombina bombina. Next base: position 397,792,970 of record NC_069504.1, on the reverse strand, counting down.
GTGATTACAAAATACAATAATTCACACTAATGGAAATGTTGAAAAGAATGTCATGCGAAGCATGAATCTTGCACATATGATGGCATTGCAAAATAAGTCAACTTTTCTTGGGCAATAATTTCATCAAATGTTGGCTATATTGAGTGGACTAAAAACAGCTATATATCTTATGTTTCCCCATTGTCGCATCTGGTAAATAGAGTCAAAGTTTAGTGTTTCACTTGTACACATTTTGTTCTAGGTCGCAAAAGGGGAAGCCACATAAATGAGTCAGTATTGTGGGAACTAAGTAGTTGTGTTTCTTGGCTTGCTACATTTTGCCACAGTGAAATCCCGTCTATGTTCAAATAACATCATATAAGTTAGATCCAAAAGTCCCTTTACAAGATCTCTCTGAAACATAGGGCTTTCCACAATTCCCATTAAAGGGCCCTGGAGGAATATATACTGTTCCAATTGTATCATGTATTTTATTTCCATAAAATTTGCCAGTAAAGTCTATTGGATTTTTGTGTCTTGACCATATGATAAGCTTTTCAATATAAACAGAATATCTCAAAATTAGACTTATAGGAAAAGTTATAATGTTATTTCATAAGTTAGAGAATATTTGTAAAATAACAATATTTGCTCTGAAAATGCTGTATGCTTTCTTTCTTTGTTTACCAAAATATCATTGAGATTTCTCAGGTATAATCTTTATTGAATTGAGCTGCCCTTGCAGTAGCTTTAGCCTGAAGGAACATTCAGAGGATGAGAACACATCTTCAGCAGACAGGAAAAGCATCTTCCCAATGCAATTGTGTAATGTGCAACTGTAAAGTAGTCCCCACAGCCACACTCTCTTCTCCCGTTAACAGTCCCTACATATGGTCCTGATAGACAGTGTCTTGTGCGACACACCAAGCAAGGTAAACGATTGGTCTTGGTGCTCTACGTTACTTTATATCAAGGTTTTAATCACAGTTTCTACTGTCAACCAAGGCAGAAATTACAGGTTCTGTGTATTACCAGCAAATAAGTAGTTCACCACTAGTTTTGTTTGCTACTGGCAGTTTAGGGGATAAATTACTTACACCATCTGTTAACAGAGGCAAAAGTGTAAATTAAAAACAAAAAGACTAGCACACTTGCTTACCTGTTATGTAATTAAAAAAATAAAATTTGTCTTCTTCCATAAAAAAGCAAATATACACCAGAGGGTATCCAAAAATACCCTTTTGGATATCTCCTGGTGTACATTTGTTTCTATATGGAAGAATAAAGTTTGTATTTTTTTAATTATATGCAGTTAAACAAGTGTGTGCCTCTTATTATTTTTGACTATTGTATTTGCAGTTTGTATTTCCTCTGAGGGGGATATTTATCAAAGATCTGGCGGACCTGATCCGTGTGAATCAGGTCCGTCAGACCTCGCTGAATGCGGAGAGCAATACGCTCTCCCTATTCAGCATTGCACCGCCGCCCCCTGCAGATTCGTGGCTAATCCCCCAGCAGGGGGTCTCAATCAACCCGATCATACTCGATCGGGCTAAATTGCAGCGATGTCTGTCTGCCTGCTCAGAGCAGGTGGACAGGTTATGGAGCAGCGGTCTTTAGACCGCTGCTTCATAACTGCTGTTTCTGGCGAACCTGAAGGCTCACCAGAAACACGGGCCCTCAAGCTTCATCCGGAGCTTGATAAATGGGCCCCTGAGTCTGCACCCCACTGCAGTATGGGTTTTGTAGTTCTCCTCTTTTTGTTTTTAATTGAGACTGTGGATCTGAGTCTATAAAGCTGTAGTTTCTGGGCTCGTGAAATTCTATAAGAAATATTGCTAGTACTATGAAGTCCCTGTCCTAATTCTATAAAGAAAGTTTTTACCTTGAGATAAGTGTGTCTTGCAAAGGGGTGTTCCCTGCTTTTAATTATATGAAATTAATGCCTACATTGCAATAGGATTCACCTAAAGTCGTAATTTAAAAATCATATAAAATGAATAAATGAAATATTAAAATAAAAAAACTCAGTCAAAAATTGTATTGTTTAATCAAATTAAAAATCATAATAATTTATGAAAAAATTATATATCATATTGAAATTGTGCACAGACTAAATGATTTAAGGTGATTAGTATAAATCGTTATAAAACTACACTGCAGATGCAAAAAATGCTGTGAAATTTATAATACAAAATTCAAAGAATTTTATTTTCCTTATTGTAAAATTAGTTTTCTCACCTCTGCTAGTGGAATGAACAGGGGCGTTCCATGGGTGTAGCTGAAATCTCTCCTCCAGATCTGGTGTACTCTGTAAACATTTTGCCCCTTCAGATCTCGCTGTTCTTTTCTTGCAAACTAAAAGGTGGCTAGATTGTGTCAAAATACACAAAATACTTATTACCCTAATAGAAAAACACATGTATAAGAAAATAGAGATGATTGTAAGATACTTAAAGAAGATTAATCTGATTTGTATTGACTGCTGCAATTTTTAATTGTTTAAGTGAACTCCCTGCTCCCTGATAACTTTGCTTTCCCCAGCAAAGTTTTCCCTTCTAGCAAGCTCCTTTACATTGTATGGAATATATCTCGCAACTCGCAGAGACAGCCCCTTTCTGTGGAAAACCAGATCTGATCCATCAACGCTTTTAGAATCAGGCCCTGCCTAAACAGCATTCATACACTTATCTCAAAGGGGTAAATTATATGATCTGAGTGTCAGTGGCAGCCATGCCCAGAGCTGGCTCTATAATAGGACCAGATGGGACTACGCAACTCAGCAGTAGCGAACCTACTCAACCCATAGGCTTACCATAATTTTTAAAGGTGAAACTGGGACCACCTGGTGTGGTGCCCGTGAGGGTGTGGCCAGGGGTGTGGTCAAGGTGGCGTGGCTACCTTGACCTTGACCGGTCCTTTTAAAGTAGTAGCTTTTATGTGCATAATGTTTGTGGATACTCTACCCTTCCTCAGTCAAACAAGTGAATCACACAGTTTAAATAGACCATAACACCACCCCCTAGTGAAAAAGGCACCATTACGTTGTCATGGCAACCCATACACAACATGAGCAAATAAATCATTCATCTAAATCTCAGATTCTAAATAATGCCAAAAATCAAGCATAATTATAAATTTCATAAAATAGTGAAAAGAATATACATCACACAATTTAATATCTGCAGTGTAATATGTGTTTTATGTGTCTAATTAAGGAACAGAGCCAAATACTTATAAGGCATAAATGCAACATTGAATGAAAGAAGTGAAAAAGAAACACGTACCTGCTAAACCTGTTTAAGAGGCTACTCTATACCATAATGCAGGAAGATTACAGCCAAAATGCTATTCTGCATGAAGTAAAGCAAGATCCACGCCAATCCTGCCTGTATGCACTTCCTGTTCACACTCATATGATTCCCCTAAAGGTGCATCACTGGTGATGTCACCAGGGGTCGAAAGGGGGGTGTTAAATTCTTAGAAAAATAAACCAAGTAGCCCTACAAAATTTTAAAACCCTATGCTGCTCACTCAGCCTGTATTACTAAATGTAAACTTTGAAGGACACAGACTCTAAGCTAAGCAGGGCTGTATGTAACAAATTACCAGCATCCAACTATGCTGGAGAGTCATAGTCCAGTCATTTTGAATAATGTATCCGGGTTTCCAGCGATCTTAAATTCGGATACATGATTTGAAACCCAGAGGTGGCAACCCTACTGGGACAGAATGAACAACTGGGTGGGACACTGGGACAGCGCCTCCAAACCGGGACAATCCCAGTAAAAGTGGGACTTCTGGTAAGCCTACTCAACCATGACCCTGGTGTCCATTATTTTTGGGCCCCCAAATGTAACTCAGTAGTAAGCATTATCAATAATATACATGCTGCTCTGTATAATGATTTGAGGGTAAATAGATAGACCTGCATTCTGCACTAGTAAAAGGTTCCTCTGCATTAGGATTCTAATCTATGTCTAGACTGGCTGCTATGGGCCCCCAGCACCTGCTGCACCAATGGTAGTTCTGCCCCTGCAGCATTTGATAGGGATAGTGCATAGGAAGAGCATATTTGACCTAATAGTGATTTTAAGATAAATCATTCTCAGGTTGTTCATCAGCTGGTTATAAGCATAGCCGTATACACATGTGAAATGGGAATCAGTTAAAAGGGATATAAAAATGAATTATTATTTTTGTTTGTGATTCAGCAAGAGTATACCATTTTAAAAAAAGTTTCCAATTTACTTCTATTATCAAATTTGCATTGTTCCCATGATATTCTGTGTTGAAGAGATACCTAGGTAGGCATCTGGAACACTACATGGCAGGAAATACTGCTGCCACCTAGTGCTCTGGCAAATGGATAACATTCTTGCAAAACTGCTGCCAAATAGTGCTTCAGAAATGTGCCAACTCCTAAGTATACATCCCTACTTTTAAACAAAAGATACTAAAAATCTAATGATAATAGAAGTACATTAGAAAGTTGTTTAAAATGCTCTATCTGAATCATGAAAGAAACATTTTGTGTTTCGTATCCTTTTAATCTTTGAGACTGCTGACCATGTTTTGGTTTAGACTGTAGTGGACAGAAAGTTAAGGGCATTATTTCATGAAAATATAGCCAGCCCTCCGGGCCCTGGCTTTGCCACAATCCCAGCACACTGCACATTATATGCATGACACCCATTTGTACTGCATCTGTTTATACCTGAACACTGCACGCATTTATCTCTGCCCACTGCACCCATTTTTCCCTTCTAAATATGCCCTTTTTCTCTGCCCACTGCATACCTCCCAACATTTCAAAATTCAAAAGAGGGACACCCTCCCCCTCCCGCGGCAAAAACATTTTTTGAATGTGGTGGGCAGGAGCGGGAGCGGGGCTTAAAAAATCATAAGACCAAAGTAAAATAAATAAAATTCTAAATAAAGTCATATCTTTTAAAACTCTTAGGCCTAGATTTGGAGTTCGGCGGTAAAAGGGCTGCTAACGCTCCGCGGGCTTTTTTCTGGCCGCACCATAAATTTAACTCTGGTATCGAGAGTTTAATCAAATGCTGCGTTAGGCTCCAAAAAAGGAGCGTAGAGCATTTTTACCGCAAATGCAACTCTCGATACCAGACCGGCCTCAAAAACGTGCTCGTGCACGATTCCCCCATAGGAAACAATGGGGCTGTTTGAGCTGAAAAAAAACCTAACACCTGCAAAAAAGCAGCGTTCAGCTCCTAACGCAGCCCCATTGTTTCCTATGGGGAAACACTTCCTACGTCTGCACCTAACACTCTAACATGTACCCCGAGTCTAAACACCCCTAACCTTACACTTATTAACCCCTAATCTGCCGCCCCCGCTATCGCTGACCCCTGCATATTTTTTTAAACCCCTAATCTGCCGCTCCGTAAACCGCCGCCACCTACGTTATCCCTATGTACCCCTAATCTGCTACCCCTAACACCGCCGACCCCTATATTATATTTATTAACCCCTAACCTGCCCCCCACAACGTCGCCGACACCTGCCTACACTTATTAACCCCTAATCTGCCGAGCGGACCTGAGCGCTACTATAATAAATGTATTAACCCCTAATCCGCCTCACTAACCCTATCATAAATAGTATTAACCCCTAATCTGCCCTCCCTAACATCGCCGACACCTAACTTCAATTATTAACCCCTAATCTGCCGACCGGAGCTCACCGCTATTCTAATAAATGTATTAACCCCTAAAGCTAAGTCTAACCCTAACACTAACACCCCCCTAAGTTAAATATAATTTAAATCTAACGAAATAAATTAACTATTATTAAATAAATTATTCCTATTTAAAGCTAAATACTTACCTGTAAAATAAATCCTAATATAGCTACAATATAAATTATAATTATATTATAGCTATTTTAGGATTAATATTTATTTTACAGGCAACTTTGTAATTATTTTAACCAGGTACAATAGCTATTAAATAGTTAAGAACTATTTAATAGTTACCTAGTTAAAATAATAACAAATTTACCTGTAAAATAAATCCTAACCTAAGTTATAATTAAACCTAACACTACCCTATCAATAAAATAATTAAATAAATTACATACAATTACATACAATTAACCTAACACTACACTATCAATAAATTAATTAAACACAATTCCTACAAATAAATACAATTAAATAAACTATCTAAAGTACAAAAAATAAAAAAGAACTAAGTTACAGAAAATAAAAAAATATTTACAAACATAAGAAAAATATTACAACAATTTTAAACTAATTACACCTACTCTAAGCCCCCTAATAAAATAACAAAGCCCCCCAAAATAAAAAATTCCCTACCCTATTCTAAATTAAAAAAGTTACAAGCTCTTTTACCTTACCAGCCCTGAACAGGGCCCTTTGCGGGGCATGCCCCAAGAATTTCAGCTCTTTTGCCTGTAAAAAAAAAAAAAATACCCCCCCCCCCAACATTACAACCCACCACCCACATACCCCTAATCTAACCCAAACCCCCTTAAAGAAACCTAACACTAAGCCCCTGAAGATCTTCCTACCTTGTCTTCACCATACCAGGTTCACCGATCCGTCCTGGCTCCAACATCTTCATCCAACCCAAGCGGGGGTTGGCGATCCATAATCCGGTCCAGAAGAGGCTCCAAAGTCTTCCTCCTATCCGGCAAGAAGAGGACATCCGGACCGGCAAACATCTTCTCCAAGCGGCATCTTCGATCTTCTTCCATCCGGAGCGAAGCGGCAGGATCCTGAAGACATCCAGCGCGGAACATCCATCCGGACCGACGACTGAACGACGAATGACTGTTCCTTTAAGGGACGTCATCCAAGATGGCGTCCCTCGAATTCCGATTGGCTGATAGGATTCTATCAGCCAATCGGAATTAAGGTAGGAATTTTCTGATTGGCTGATGGAATCAGCCAATCAGAATCTAGTTCAATCCGATTGGCCGATCCAATCAGCCAATCAGATTGAGCTCGCATTCTATTGGCTGATCGGAACAGCCAATAGAATGCGAGCTCAATCTGATTGGCTGATTGGATCAGCCAATCGGATTGAACTTGATTCTGATTGGCTGATTCCATCAGCCAATCAGAAAATTCCTACCTTAATTCCGATTGGCTGATAGAATCCTATCAGCCAATCGGAATTCGAGGGACGCCATCTTGGATGACGTCCCTTAAAGGAACAGTCATTCGTCGTTCAGTCGTCGGTCCGGATGGATGTTCCGCTTCGCTCCGGATGGAAGAAGATCGAAGATGCCGCTTGGAGAAGATGTTTGCCGGTCCGGATGTCCTCTTCTTGCCGGATAGGAGGAAGACTTTGGAGCCTCTTCTGGACCGGATTATGGATCGCCAACCCCCGCTTGGGTTGGATGAAGATGTTGGAGCCAGGACGGATCGGTGAACCTGGTATGGTGAAGACAAGGTAGGAAGATCTTCAGGGGCTTAGTGTTAGGTTTCTTTAAGGGGGTTTGGGTTAGATTAGGGGTATGTGGGTGGTGGGTTGTAATGTTGGGGGGGGGGTATTGTATGTTTTTTTTTACAGGCAAAAGAGCTGAAATTCTTGGGGCATGCCCCGCAAAGGGCCCTGTTCAGGGCTGGTAAGGTAAAAGAGCTTGTAACTTTTTTAATTTAGAATAGGGTAGGGAATTTTTTATTTTGGGGGGCTTTGTTATTTTATTAGGGGGCTTAGAGTAGGTGTAATTAGTTTAAAATTGTTGTAATATTTTTCTTATGTTTGTAAATATTTTTTTATTTTCTGTAACTTAGTTCTTTTTTATTTTTTGTACTTTAGATAGTTTATTTAATTGTATTTATTTGTAGGAATTGTGTTTAATTAATTTATTGATAGTGTAGTGTTAGGTTAATTGTAGGTAATTGTAGGTAGTTTATTTAATTATTTTATTGATAGGGTAGTGTTAGGTTTAATTATAACTTAGGTTAGGATTTATTTTACAGGTAAATTTGTTATTATTTTAACTAGGTAACTATTAAATAGTTCTTAACTATTTAATAGCTATTGTACCTGGTTAAAATAATTACAAAGTTGCCTGTAAAATAAATATTAATCCTAAAATAGCTATAATATAATTATAATTTATATTGTAGCTATATTAGGATTTATTTTACAGGTAAGTATTTAGCTTTAAATAGGAATAATTTATTTAATAAGAGTTAATTTATTTCGTTAGATTTAAATTATATTTAACTTAGGGGGGTGTTAGTGTTAGGGTTAGACTTAGCTTTAGGGGTTAATACATTTATTAGAATAGCGGTGAGCTCCGGTCGGCAGATTAGGGGTTAATAATTGAAGTTAGGTGTCGGCGATGTTAGGGAGGGCAGATTAGGGGTTAATACTATTTATGATAGGGTTAGTGAGGCGGGTTAGGGGTTAATAACTTTATTATAGTAGCGCTCAGGTCCGCTCGGCAGATTAGGGGTTAATAAGTGTAGGCAGGTGTCGGCGACGTTGAGGGGGGCAGATTAGGGGTTAATAAATATAATATAGGGGTCGGCGATGTTAGGGGTAGCAGATTAGGGGTACATAGGGATAACGTAGGTGGCGGCGGTTTGCGGTCGGAAGATTAGGGGTTAATTATTTTAAGTAGCTGGCGGCGATGTTGTGGGGGGCAGGTTAGGGGTTAAGAAATATAATATAGGGGTCGGCGGGGTTAGGGGCAGCAGATTAGGGGTACATAAGTATAACGTAGGTGGCGGTCGGCAGATTAGGGGTTAAAAATTTAAATAGAGTGGCGGCGATGTGGGGGGACCTCGGTTTAGGGGTACATAGGTAGTTTATGGGTGTTAGTGTACTTTAGGGTACAGTAGTTAAGAGCTTTATAAACCGGCGTTAGCCAGAAAGCTCTTAACTCCTGCTATTTTCAGGCGGCTGGAATTTTGTCGTTAGAGCTCTAACGCTCACTTCAGAAACGACTCTAAATACCGGCGTTAGAAAGATCCCATTGAAAAGATAGGCTACGCAAATGGCGTAGGGGGATCTGCGGTATGGAAAAGTCGCGGCTGAAAAGTGAGCGTTAGACCCTTTAATCACTGACTCCAAATACCAGCGGGCGGCCAAAACCAGCGTTAGGAGCCTCTAACGCTGGTTTTGACGGCTACCGCCGAACTCCAAATCTAGGCCTTAGGCAGCAAATTAAACACAAGCTCAAACCATTGGTATGGCTATGTGAGCTCTGTATTTAATTAACCTTTGCAGAGACAGTGCTAAATATTTTTATCTTAATTGGACATTTAATAATAGATTCTTTAAAGCTGCTCTCTGCTTTCCTCATTAATATTCTAGACTCTGGCCTTTAAAGTTAGCAAAAATGCACAGTAACACACTACATAGTATACACTTATACATGCAGATATACACACACACACACACACACTACATAGCATACACTTATACATGCAGATACACACACACACTACATAGCATACACTTATACATGCAGATACACACACACACTACATAGCATACACTTATACATGCAGATACACACACACACTACATAGCATACACTTATACATGCAGATACACACACACTACATAGCATACACTTATACATGCAGATACACACACACACTACATAGCATACACTTATACATGCAGATACACACACACACTACATAGCATACACTTATACATGCAGATACACACACACACTACATAGCATACACTTATACATGCAGATACACACACACTACACATCAAACACTTATACATGCAGATACACACACACTACATAGCATACACTTATACATGCAGATACACACACACACTACATAGCATACACTTATACATGCAGATACACACACACTACATAGCATACACTTATACATGCAGATACACACACACACACTACATAGCATACACTTACACATGCAGATACACACACACTACATAGCATACACTTATACATGCAGATACACTTACACACACTACATAGCATACACTTACACACACACTAAATAGCATACACTTATACATGCAGATACAAACACACACACTACATAGCATACACTTACACATGCAGATACACACACACTACATAGCATACACTTATACATGCAGATACACACACACACACACTACATAGCATACACTTATACATGCAAATACACACACACACTACATAGCATACACTTATACATGCAGATACACACACACACACTACATAGCATACACTTATACATGCAGATACACACACACTACATAGCATACACTTATACATGAAGATACACACACACTACATAGCATACACTTATACATGCAGATACATACACACACACACTACATAGCATACACTTACACATGCAGATACACACACACTACATAGTATACACTTATACATGCAGATACACACACACACTACATAGCATACACTTATGCATGCAGATACACACACACACACTACATAGCATACACTTATACATGCAGATACACACACACACACTACATAGCATACACTTATACAGGCAGATATACACACACACACTACATAGCATACACTTATACATGCAGATACACACACACACACACTACATAGCATACACTTATACATGCAGATACACACACACACTACATAGCATACACTTACACATACAGATACACACACACTACATAGCATACACTTATACATGCAGATACACACACACACTACATAGCATACACTTATACATGCAGATACACACACACTTATACATACAGATACACACACACACTACATAGCATACACTTATACATGCAGATACACACACACACTACATAGCATACACTTATACATGCAGATACACACACTTATACATACAGATACACACTACACAGCTTACACTTATACATGCAGATACACACACATACACACTAATAGATACAGATAGACACACACACTACATCATACTGTTTTTACCTTTTACTTTGACCGGAGGATGATGGAATGTTTTTATCCTACTTTTGAACAATAAAGGAATATTTTTTATTATACCGGAGTTGGTCTGTGCGCCCCCTCACTCATCTGTACACTTTGCATTTTCTTCAGCGTGCGATGTAGGCACGCTAGTTGGAGGCGCCGACGTCATACCTGGAATCTACAGGGACTTTTGTCCCGCCCACTCTCCATTGCACTGCGTGAGACATGCGGAACACGTTGAGGGAGAAGGTAAGACAGCTGCAGCGCTCCTCTGTGGCTTGTGTGTACTTTGTATATACACACTACATCATATATGGGTATCTGTAACTCATTGTATGGGGTTCTGGGATTGGCAAGCACATTAGCTGGCAGTCTGAGGCTGCCACTGTGTGTTACCCTGGTGTTAGCACTGCTCATTGAATGAAACTGAAGGCATGCTAGTATTATCACCAGGGGTAGACGTCATCACTACCAGGGGTTAGAGGTCATCATTACCTAAGGTCAGAGGGTATACAGCCTTCCTACTCCTGCTTAACCCACACACCATTACTTTTCCACAAGGAATCTAACAGGTATATAACCTTGGGAGAGAAAAGCCAGCTGCTTCTGAGTATGTGCCAAATAGATTTTTTTTTTTTAAATGCATGGGGCAATGCGGGACAGATGCCTAGCAACCCGGGACAGAGGGACAGACCCCTAAAATCGGGACTGTCCCGTGAAATTTGGGACAGTTGGGGGGTATGCCACTGAACTTATTTTTCCCTTCCAACGACACACATTTATCCCTGTCTCCTACACCCATTTATCTCTGCCCACTGCACCCATTTATCTCTGCCCAGTGCACCCATTTATCTCTGCTCACTGCCACTATTTATCCCTGCCAACTACACCCATTTATCTCTACTTACTACATCCATTTACCCTGCCTACTACACCCATCTATTCCAGCACAAAGCACCCATTTATCCTTGCACACTGCACCATTTATCCAACCACACTGCACCCATTTATCCCTGAACGCTGCATCTGTTTATCACTGAACACTAATCCAATTTATGCCAGCACACTGCATCCATTTATCCCAGCACACTACACCAGTTTATCTCTTTAATGAGAACCATTTATCCCTGCATGACACACATTTATCCAAGCACATTATACCCATTTATCCCTGCATGGCACCCATTTTTCCCAGCACACTACACCCATTATGCCTGCACATGACATCCATTTATCCAAGCACACTACACCTATTTATCCAAGAACACTGCACCAGTTCATCCCTGTACAAAGCACCAATGTATTTCTGCACATCCGGCCTGCCCTTTGGGCAGGATGAGAGGGACACCTGCCCAGGGCCCCATACTTTTGTTGGCCCTGCCATGTCAAGGTTATGAGATGGTGCAATGTATATGTTGTATTTAGTTTAAGAGAAAGGTTTATGGTATCACAAGGTCTAATATTTTTTATATTTCTTTATACGGCTCTTTTTTAAAAAAAATATATGCTCTTGAGAAAGACGGCTGATGTCCGTTGAAACGTGTTGAGCCAACAATAAATCCGATTTTATACTACAATACATTTCTAAAACATTTGTTATCAAACTCCTGTGAGAATCTTCCATTAGTGCATCTACATGGTTTGATATACTACGCTATTAAAATATTGATTTATTAGTAGCTAGTGATAACAGAACATAAATGCAACATTTCATCATTGTGTCACACAGGACCCTTTATACACAGTATGTAATCAAACAAGAAAAAATACAATAAAATGAAAAAAAAAAAATTCCATACCATTATGTATTATCTCATGTTACACTCCTCTATCTGTGAAATGTTGTCTAGATTGGCTTTTTTTCTCATTATTTTAAAACAAAACCTGAAAAGTGTGGACAGGGGAGGGGGAAAGAGGAGAAAAAAAAAAAAGTTCTATCCTTCAGTGGAAATCTATGTTGATCCAGAGTGGTCAAACATTGGGTAAAGTTCTACTGATCTGCGCCTTCCTTCACAACAAAATAATTCTTTATATAGGTATCACTGAATGTAGGCACAGGGGTGGGCCATACAGGGGAGGGGAATAGGAGAACTGATTTCAGGGGCCTCACAAATTTATCTTGCCCATTTATCCCTGCCAACTACACCAATTTATACCTGCCATCTACACCAATTTATCCCTGCCCACTACACCCATTTATCCATGCCCACTACACCCATTTGTCCATGCCCACTACACCAATTTATCCCTGCCCACTACACCCATTTATCCATGCCCACTACACCCATTTGTCCATGCCCACTACACCCATTTATCCATGCCCACTACACCCATTTATCCATGCCCACTACACCAATTTATCCCTGCCCACTACACCCATTTATCCCTGCCCACTACACCCATTTATCCCTGCCCACTACACATATGTATTATAGCACACTGCACCCATTTATCCCTGCCTACTACACATATTTATTATAGCACACTGCACCCATTTATCCCTGTGCACTACACATATTTATTATAGCACACTGTGCCCATTTCTCCCTGCTCACTAAACATATTTATTATAACACACTGCACCCATTTATCCCTGCTCACTACACATATTTATTATAGCACACTCCATCCATTTATTCCTGCCCACTACACATAATTATTATTGCACAATGCACCCAATTTTTTCTGCCCTCTAGACATATTTATTATAGCACACTGCACCCATTTATCCCTGTTCACTACACATATTTATTATAGCACACTGCACCCATTTATCCCTGCTCACTACACATACAGTATTTATTATAGCACATTGCATCAATGTATCCCTACTCACTACACATATTTATTATAGTGCACTGCACCAATTTATCCTTGAAACGTGTGTATGGTAGACCGAGCGCTAGTATTTTACAGCCTTATGCTCACTGGCAAAAGTCCCCTAGTGGACTTGGGATGTGACTACAATTGTGTGATATAGTGAGCGCTGGGAAGCTTAAAAGGACTGTGAGGTATGGATATGTTAAAAATTGAATGTATTTATTACAGTTAATATACAATGAAAATACAATATAATACATACAAATTAAAAAGCTTCTAAAATTCTTCCTAAAATCTCTATGGATCCATGAGATATAAGTCTTAAGGATATAGTGTTACCTATATCTGTGGTGTTGGAACAAATATTACATTAGCTCCGACAACAGTCTAAGACCATAGTATTATGGTCTATAAAGTGCAGTTTAAGCACAGATATTTACAAACAGCAGATGTGATGTAAATGGACAAAGTTGGCGTAGTACAATGTCAATAATACAGATGTCAACAATACAGATGCAGTATAAAAGTATAAGTGATAGAAATACAATATAAATAAAAGTGTAGGAGCAATCCAATTGTGTATAATTGGAAATAAAATTTGTTGAAAAAATGAAGAAATTTATGTCTCTCAAATAGTTTCTTAAAAAATGTCTCTTTGGAAAATCACAGTGTTCCAAAAAAAAAAAAAAAAAAAAAAATATATATATATATATATCAGAGTGTTCCACAAAAATTGCAAAAGTGTTCCACAAAAATTGTAAAAAATTATAAAAAATTGTAAAAAATTAAAAAATTAATCCACAAATAAATATCAAAGTGTTCAAAAAATATGGTGGGTAAGTACGTTCAAAGAAATCCTAGATGATTAACTTCCAAAATAAACTCCAATAGCTGTGGTAGACGTGAAGGAGATTATAAGAATGCAGAATATAAAAAATATATAAAAATGTAGATTATAAAAATGCAGAAGAAAAAAAGTACAATAATGTGGCGGGTAGGTCCAAAGTCCTCCTCCTAATCTGTGGGTGAAATAAAGTGCAATAGTGTAATAACGTCTATATGTGGTATAATAAAATCAGAAATTTGCTCACCAGTATGTCGACGCGTTTCGGCCCTCTTAGGCCTTTCTCAAGACAATACTGGTCTGTATGTCTCTGGGAGCTTTATACCCTAATACCATAGGTGATTGGTTCTATTTTGGCGCCAAAAGTCGGGGTCTGCCCTTTTCTGTTTAGCCCAGTGTTACATGGGAAATGTAGTTTTTTTTTTTTGTTTTTTTTTTTTTGTTGTCTCTTATGTTTTAAAAGATATCTGTATTTGATTCACTTCATACGTGTTTATTATTTATATCGTATGTGTTATTGTTTGGGGGCATCTCTTATCTTACTAATGTAATGTATATCAGGCGGTGTATCTTATTTTTGATATCCTCACTTCCGGGGTGTTTAACTTACTATCCCTTCCGGTTCTTTTATCTGTAGCTTAACATCCGGTTTCGCTACTTCCGGTTTCGCTCTCGCTAATTCCGGTTTCGCTTTTACCGGAAGTGTGTATTTATTCTTATCCGGTTGTACTATTGCCGGATGTTTATCTAATTTGGAACCTTAGTCTTGTCTGGACCCTTTCTATATGGCCTGCATGACTATATAATGGGTTAGGGGTCCATTGTTGTCCTGATTGTGTCTATATAAGCCAGTGTTTGATTCTTTAATGCATATATACAAAACAGCCTTAACGTATATGTGTATATGCTGATTATTGTATGTGCTATGATCGGTGCGTATTTCACAAATACCTAGGGATTTAAAACTGTAAAATATCATAAAAAATCGTAAAATATGTAAAAAATCTCTTCAAGGGCATTTAGAGTTGTTAAAAGTTCTCTGAAAATTCTTTAAAAGTTATATATGTACATATCACAAATATAGAAATTTGTGTGAATAAGTCACATGCTGAAAATGCGAGGTTTACTTAGAATTTGTTCCGTGGATGTAAAAGAGTAAATGAAATGAGGATTGGGTTTTGCATATAATAAAGAGGCTTTTTAGGAAGCGTGTGGGGGTCAGGTCTCACATTAGTTTAAAGAGGTTGTTAAACCTATTGGAGTTGGCATAAATGAATGTTGATAGTTAAAGTTGCTTGTCTGCAGTAATTTGGACGTCTTTATTTAAATTATTTGTACATGGAGGAGAGAATGGTTTTTGCTGGTGTACTTCAGGGAGAGAACCTCTCCGGTGTATATTGTATTTTGTATTCTAGGTGCTTAGGAAGAGAGTTTAGTTAGTTATATATTTTCCTCAGAGAAGAATGGAGAGGGAAAGGGCTCCTATTTCTCAATTTCTTCAATCTATTGATGAATATCTGGGGACCTAATATGGCGGATTCTGTCTTCTGTTCTATCAATCTAGAGCGTGCAATCCAGCTAGTGTGAAAACATATGCTTTTATTGGTATGCTTTTGCTTGATAAGGATATTTAATGGTAAATTCATTTTATGCATCATCTATAAGGAGTAGCATTTGCTGTCTAGTCTTTTCGTAAAGACAGCAAGTGTGACAGATCCTCTTTGTGATTTAGTCCCTTGGGGAAAAGGCAATCCAATGTAAAGATCCATTTGGATTCATTGAATAGCAGTTTCTTCTCGTAGTTTCCTCCTCGCCAGTTTTTCTCTATCTTTTGTATCCCGAAGAATTTAAAGTCTTTTATATTACCTTTATGGGTTATGGAGAAGTGTCTATACAGTGGCGTGTCTTTATCCAGTTTTTCAATGCATAATATATGCTCCCTTATTCTGTCTTTTAGTGTTCTTGAAGTTTGTCCTACATATTGTAGGCCGCATGGGCAGAATATTATGTAGATGACTCCCTTATCTTGACACCTGATGAGGTCTTGTATCTTGTGTTCATCCCTCTTGTTATGTCCAAAGAATTTGTTTGTTTTGACTCCACTCCTACAGGCCTTGCAGTTCGGGCACGGGAAGAAGCCTTTGATTGCTTTTCCCTGGTAGTTTGTGATAGCCTTTCTTCTGTTCTTCAGGACAGTCGGGGCCAGTATGCCTTTTAGGTTATCGGTTTTTCTATATATAAATCTCGGTTGAGGTGTCAGTTTTTCGCCGATCACATCATCTTCTTTTAGGATGACCCAGTGTTTCCTGATGATTCTTTCGAGTATATGTCTGTTAGAACTATATTCTGTTATCATCGGTACATTTATGCTACTGTCTTCTTCTCCTATTGTCGTTTTTGTCTTGTACTTCAGCAGACTGTTTCTGTCGGTTTTGCCAACTTCCTCTATCTTTTCCACCAGATTTTCCTCCTTGTACCCCCTTTCTAGGAATCTTCCTTTTAGTATATCTGCTTGTTCAACCCATTTGCTGTGATTGGAACAGTTTTTTCTTACCCTTAGAAGTTGTCCTTTTGGAATGTTAGCCTTCCAGGTGGGGTGGTGGCAACTCATACTGTGAATGTAGTTGTTACAGTCTACTTTTTTGAAATAAGTAGATGTTTCAATCTTGCCGTTTTTCACCTCTATTGTAAGATCAAGGAAGTTTATTTTGTTATAACTATATTCAAACGTGAACTTGAGATTTCTCTGATTTTTATTCATCACGTCAATGGTATATATTAGATCTTCGATTGACCCCTTCCAGACGATAAGAATATCGTCTATATATCTTGAGTATAGAACCAGGTCCGCGCCTGCTGGGCATGAGTCCCAGAATATTTGTTCCCAATGGCCCATATATAAATTAGCGTAGCTAGGCGCGAACCTGGTCCCCATTGCTGTTCTGCAAATTTGTCTAAAGAATGTGTTGTTGTTATAAAAATAGTTGTGACTCAGGATGTATTTTATGCTTTCTAGTATGAAGATACGTTGTCCATCAAGTACTTCAGGATCTTTTAGTAAAAAAGAATTCACTGCTTCTAAGCCTGCCTCATGTGGGATGCACGTGTAGAGCGATGTAACGTCGCATGTTGCTAGTATGTAGTTTTCATCCCATACTAGCTTATCAAGTGTGGATAGTACTTGAGTCGAATCCCTCAGGTACGATGGGAGCCTTGTGACATATTTTTGTAGGTTCCTATCAACGTACTCCGAGAGGTTGCTAGACAGGGACCCTATGCCCGAGATGATAGGTCTTCCTGGCGGGTTTTTTAGGGACTTGTGAATCTTGGGTAATTGATAAAAGACCGGAGTGATCGGATGTGATACTTTGATGTAGTTAAATTCTTTTTCATTCAGTATCCCCTGTGTTTTGGCTTCTGTTAGTAGAGCTTCCAATTCTGTTTTGTATCTATCCACAGGGTTATTTCGGAGTTTTTCATAAGTCTTCTCATCATCTAGAATTCTCTTACATTCTTCCTCATACCTTTCTTTATCCATTACGACAATTCCGCCGCCTTTGTCTGCCGGCTTAATTATCAGTTCGTGGTTTCTTTCGAGTTTTCTTATAGTTCCCATTTGTGATCTTGTTAGGTTATGTTTTATCTGTTTTGTCTTTCTTGAGTTGAGGTTTTTGATGTCTCGGCATACATTTGCCTCGAAGGTTTCTATCGCTGTGCCTTTGCTGCTTACCGGATAGTAAGTTGATCTGGGTTTGAGGTCTGTATGTATGTAGTAATCCTCTGATGATTGCCTTTGCTGGATAATGTTTCTTTCAAGTGGTGTTCTTGAAAAATGTCTCTTTAATGTTAGCTTTCTTACAAATTCCTTTATCCCTATAAAGGTTTGGAATTTGTCCATTCCTTTTGCTGGAGCAAAATTAAGACCATATGATAGTACTGATACTTCTTCCTCTGACAATGGTTTGGAACTGAGATGATATATTCCCTTATTCTTTGGAATAGTCGGTTCTTTGCTGGTACTACTGTGGCATGATGTAGTCTTTTGTCTTTCTTTTCTTTCTTTAGCCTTTCTTAATTTCGCACCTCCTCTATTGTATGATACATGGGGGGGTCTTCTCTCCAGCTTTGTCTCCGATATGTGTTCCTATGATTCATAGGCGTATATTGATCATAGTTGGATCTATGATCGACATAGTTGTTTCTTCTACCATAATCATGGTTGTACTGTGTATGGTCGTTGAATGAAATTCTCCTTTCAAAGCCGTTCCTTATTGGGGAGGCCCCTCCATCTCTTTTTTGGTTGTTGTATCTATAGTTTGTGTTATACCTTCTCATAT
Source organism: Bombina bombina (assembly GCF_027579735.1). Taxonomy (NCBI): domain Eukaryota; kingdom Metazoa; phylum Chordata; class Amphibia; order Anura; family Bombinatoridae; genus Bombina; species Bombina bombina. Next base: position 397,774,058 of record NC_069504.1, on the reverse strand, counting down.
TATAATTTGACTGGTAGGTCCTTCTTTCCTGGTTGGGGTATCTGTTAAATCTTTCCCCTTCCAATCTTGGTTCCCGTTCATATCCTCTCAAGTCATAGTTGTCTCTGCGGGTATGATACCTTCTCTCATTTTGGTTATGCCAGTATCTTGTTTCGAATGGTATCTCCTCCCTTCTTGGGCCTCGATATCCCCATGTCCTCCTTTGTGGGAAGTGTTCTTCTCTGTCCCCTCTATGTAAGTTGTTAGGTCCATCATAAGGGTATCCGTTTCCTCTTGAGTTTGTCTTAGTCTCTGACCAATTCTCTCTATTTTTTATATTATAGTAGCTTTGTTCCTGATCAGTGCCTTGATCTATCATGTTTTTATTATCTTTGTTTTGTGTTTCCTCCATCTCTATGAGGTTTGACTCATTTTGTTTTTTCATGTTGAGTTCTCTATTTAGTTTCTTGGTTTTCTTAGTAATTATATCGTCCCTAATTTTCGTGATTCTTTTTACCAAACTTTCTTTCTTTTCTATAAGTTCTTTTGATTCTGAGTCTGTTAGGTCTATGTTGTTTAACATGACTTCATCATCTTTAATTTCGTTGTCTAATTTCTTGATTAGGGACGTTCTATATTCTATGATTAATCTAATTAGTTGTTTCGATGCGTCTAGAAGAATCTCAGCCCATTTATTTGCAAATTGTGGATCTACTAGCTGGAATGCACAGTCTTTCTTAATACATAAGCCTTTGGGAATTATCTCTAGTTCCAGACATTTATTCAAATAGGATATTTCAGCTTTATATCTGACTTCTGATGTGAGAAGTTTTTCTAGATTTTTAAAATAGAGGTGATGTCTAGTCTTTCTGGATCTGTCTGAGTGTCAGATAATGTTGTTGAGATATTAAATGTAATATCTCTTCTTAGTGTCACTAGTGCATCCATATTATCTCCTCTAAAGTTAAGACAAGGTTAGAGAAAGACTCTTTAGAAGTTATATGAATGTGATAGAGGAATTGGGTTGTTAATTGATGTGTTATATAACCTTTGGTGAAAGCCCTCTTAGGTATCTTAATATAATCGTGAAAATTGTTACTGCTGCTCAGGATACAAACTAGGTGTATAGGGAATCTTAAAACGTGTGTATGGTAGACCGAGCGCTAGTATTTTACAGCCTTATGCTCACTGGCAAAAGTCCCCTAGTGGACTTGGGATGTGACTACAATTGTGTGATATAGTGAGCGCTGGGAAGCTTAAAAGGACTGTGAGGTATGGATATGTTAAAAATTGAATGTATTTATTACAGTTAATATACAATGAAAATACAATATAATACATACAAATTAAAAGGCTTCTAAAATTCTTCCTAAAATCTCTATGGATCCATGAGATATAAGTCTTAAGGATATAGTGTTACCTATATCTGTGGTGTTGGAACAAATATTACATTAGCTCCGACAACAGTCTAAGACCATAGTATTATGGTCTATAAAGTGCAGTTTAAGCACAGATATTTACAAACAGCAGATGTGATGTAAATGGACAAAGTTGGCGTAGTACAATGTCAATAATACAGATGTCAACAATACAGATGCAGTATAAAAGTATAAGTGATAGAAATACAATATAAATAAAAGTGTAGGAGCAATCCAATTGTGTATAATTGGAAATAAAATTTGTTGAAAAAATGAAGAAATTTATGTCTCTCAAATAGTTTCTTAAAAAATGTCTCTTTGGAAAATCACAGTGTTCCAAAAAAAAAAAAAAAATATATATATATATATCAGAGTGTTCCACAAAAATTGCAAAAGTGTTCCACAAAAATTGTAAAAAATTATAAAAAATTGTAAAAAATTGTAAAACATTAAAATTAAAAAATTAAAAATTAAAAATTTGTGGATTAATTTTTTAATTTTTTACAATTTTTTACAATTTTTTATATTTTTTTACAATTTTTGTGGAACACTTTTGCAATTTTTGTGGAACACTCTGATATATATATTTTTTTTTTGGAACACTGTGATTTTCCAAAGAGACATTTTTTAAGAAACTATTTGAGAGACATAAATTTCTTCATTTTTTCAACAAATTTTATTTCCAATTATACACAATTGGATTGCTCCTACACTTTTATTTATATTGTATTTCTATCACTTATACTTTTATACTGCATCTGTATTGTTGACATCTGTATTATTGACATTGTACTACGCCAACTTTGTCCATTTACATCACATCTGCTGTTTGTAAATATCTGTGCTTAAACTGCACTTTATAGACCATAATACTATGGTCTTAGACTGTTGTCGGAGCTAATGTAATATTTGTTCCAACACCACAGATATAGGTAACACTATATCCTTAAGACTTATATCTCATGGATCCATAGAGATTTTAGGAAGAATTTTAGAAGCTTTTTAATTTGTATGTATTATATTGTATTTTCATTGTATATTAACTGTAATAAATACATTCAATTTTTAACATATCCATACCTCACAGTCCTTTTAAGCTTCCCAGCGCTCACTATATCACACAATTGTAGTCACATCCCAAGTCCACTAGGGGACTTTTGCCAGTGAGCATAAGGCTGTAAAATACTAGCGCTCGGTCTACCATACACACGTTTTAAGATTCCCTATACACCTAGTTTGTATCCTGAGCAGCAGTAACAATTTTCACGATTATATTAAGATACCTAAGAGGGCTTTCACCAAAGGTTATATAACACATCAATTAACAACCCAATTCCTCTATCACATTCATATAACTTCTAAAGAGTCTTTCTCTAACCTTGTCTTAACTTTAGAGGAGATAATATGGATGCACTAGTGACACTAAGAAGAGATATTACATTTAATATCTCAACAACATTATCTGACACTCAGACAGATCCAGAAAGACTAGACATCACCTCTATTTTTAAAAATCTAGAAAAACTTCTCACATCAGAAGTCAGATATAAAGCTGAAATATCCTATTTGAATAAATGTCTGGAACTAGAGATAATTCCCAAAGGCTTATGTATTAAGAAAGACTGTGCATTCCAGCTAGTAGATCCACAATTTGCAAATAAATGGGCTGAGATTCTTCTAGACGCATCGAAACAACTAATTAGATTAATCATAGAATATAGAACGTCCCTAATCAAGAAATTAGACAACGAAATTAAAGATGATGAAGTCATGTTAAACAACATAGACCTAACAGACTCAGAATCAAAAGAACTTATAGAAAAGAAAGAAAGCTTGGTAAAAAGAATCACGAAAATTAGGGACGATATAATTACTAAGAAAACCAAGAAACTAAATAGAGAACTCAACATGAAAAAACAAAATGAGTCAAACCTCATAGAGATGGAGGAAACACAAAACAAAGATAATAAAAACATGATAGATCAAGGCACTGATCAGGAACAAAGCTACTATAATATAAAAAATAGAGAGAATTGGTCAGAGACTAAGACAAACTCAAGAGGAAACGGATACCCTTATGATGGACCTAACAACTTACATAGAGGGGACAGAGAAGAACACTTCCCACAAAGGAGGACATGGGGATATCGAGGCCCAAGAAGGGAGGAGATACCATTCGAAACAAGATACTGGCATAACCAAAATGAGAGAAGGTATCATACCCGCAGAGACAACTATGACTTGAGAGGATATGAACGGGAACCAAGATCGGAAGGGGAAAGATTTAACAGATACCCCAACCAGGAAAGAAGGACCTACCAGTCAAATTATAATATGAGAAGGTATAACACAAACTATAGATACAACAACCAAAAAAGAGATGGAGGGGCCTCCCCAATAAGGAACGGCTTTGAAAGGAGAATTTCATTCAACGACCATACACAGTACAACCATGATTATGTAGAAGAAACAACTATGTCGATCATAGATCCAACTATGATCAATATACGCCTATGAATCATAGGAACACATATCGGAGACAAAGCTGGAGAGAAGACCCCCCCATGTATCATACAAATCATAGCGACATAAGACAAAGGAATGACTCTAAGGGAAAACAAAGACAGGGCACCCATATATCCCAACCTCATAAGGGTAACCAGAATCCAGGCAACATCACAAACCCAAACATGTCTACTGCTGACCAAGTTTTTTTAGGGGGGAAGTCCCCAACCCCCCCGAGAAAAAGAGAAAGAGAGAATAACAATGAAGAGGAAGAACATAGAGCTAGAAGAGTCAAGAAGCCCAAACCAAAAAAGAAGACCCATCGAGGCAATAGAGGAGGTGCGAAATTAAGAAAGGCTAAAGAAAGAAAAGAAAGACAAAAGACTACATCATGCCACAGTAGTACCAGCAAAGAACCGACTATTCCAAAGAATAAGGGAATATATAATCTCAGTTCCAAACCATTGTCAGAGGAAGAAGTATCAGTACTATCATATGGTCTTAATTTTGCTCCAGCAAAAGGAATGGACAAATTCCAAACCTTTATAGGGATAAAGGAATTTGTAAGAAAGCTAACATTAAAGAGACATTTTTCAAGAACACCACTTGAAAGAAACATTATCCAGCAAAGGCAATCATCAGAGGATTACTACATACATACAGACCTCAAACCCAGATCAACTTACTATCCGGTAAGCAGCAAAGGCACAGCGATAGAAACCTTCGAGGCAAATGTATGCCGAGACATCAAAAACCTCAACTCAAGAAAGACAAAACAGATAAAACATAACCTAACAAGATCACAAATGGGAACTATAAGAAAACTCGAAAGAAACCACAAACTGATAATTAAGCCGGCAGACAAAGGCGGCGGAATTGTCGTAATGGATAAAGAAAGGTATGAGGAAGAATGTAAGAGAATTCTAGATGATGAGAAGACTTATGAAAAACTCCGAAATAACCCTGTGGATAGATACAAAACAGAATTGGAAGCTCTACTAACAGAAGCCAAAACACAGGTGATACTGAATGAAAAAGAATTTAACTACATCAAAGTATCACATCCGATCACTCCGGTCTTTTATCAATTACCCAAGATTCACAAGTCCCTAAAAAAACCCGCCAGGAAGACCTATCATCTCGGGCATAGGGTCCCTGTCTAGCAACCTCTCGGAGTACGTTGATAGGAACCTACAAAAATATGTCACAAGGCTCCCATCGTACCTGAGGGATTCGACTCAAGTACTATCCACACTTGATAAGCTAGTATGGGATGAAAACTACATACTAGCAACATGCGATGTTACATCGCTCTACACGTGCATCCCACATGAGGCAGGCTTAGAAGCAGTGAATTCTTTTTTACTAAAAGATCCTGAAGTACTTGATGGACAACGTATCTTCATACTAGAAAGCATAAAATACATCCTGAGTCACAACTATTTTTATAACAACAACACATTCTTTAGACAAATTTGCGGAACAGCAATGGGGACCAGGTTCGCGCCTAGCTACGCTAATTTATATATGGGCCATTGGGAACAAATATTCTGGGACTCATGCCAGCAGGCGCGGACCTGGTTCTATACTCAAGATATATAGACGATATTCTTATCGTCTGGAAGGGGTCAATCGAAGATCTAATATATACCATTGACGTGATGAATAAAAATCAGAGAAATCTCAAGTTCACGTTTGAATATAGTTATAACAAAATAAACTTCCTTGATCTTACAATAGAGGTGAAAAACGGCAAGATTGAAACATCTACTTATTTCAAAAAAGTAGACTGTAACAACTACATTCACAGTATGAGTTGCCACCACCCCACCTGGAAGGCTAACATTCCAAAAGGACAACTTCTAAGGGTAAGAAAAAACTGTTCCAATCACAGCAAATGGGTTGAACAAGCAGATATACTAAAAGGAAGATTCCTAGAAAGGGGGTACAAGGAGGAAAATCTGGTGAAAAGATAGAGGAAGTTGGCAAAACCGACAGAAACAGTCTGCTGAAGTACAAGACAAAAACGACAATAGGAGAAGAAGACAGTAGCATAAATGTACCGATGATAACAGAATATAGTTCTAACAGACATATACTCGAAAGAATCATCAGGAAACACTGGGTCATCCTAAAAGAAGATGATGTGATCGGCGAAAAACTGACACCTCAACCGAGATTTATATATAGAAAAACCGATAACCTAAAAGGCATACTGGCCCCGACTGTCCTGAAGAACAGAAGAAAGGCTATCACAAACTACCAGGGAAAAGCAATCAAAGGCTTCTTCCCGTGCCCGAACTGCAAGGCCTGTAGGAGTGGAGTCAAAACGAACAAATTCTTTGGACATAACAAGAGGGATGAACACAAGATACAAGACCTCATCAGGTGTCAAGATAAGGGAGTCATCTACATAATATTCTGCCCATGCGGCCTACAATATGTAGGACAAACTTCAAGAACACTAAAAGACAGAATAAGGGAGCATATATTATGCATTGAAAAACTGGATAAAGACACGCCACTGTATAGACACTTCTCCATAACCCATAAAGGTAATATAAAAGACTTTAAATTCTTCGGGATACAAAAGATAGAGAAAAACTGGCGAGGAGGAAACTACGAGAAGAAACTGCTATTCAATGAATCCAAATGGATCTTAACATTGGATTGCCTTTTCCCCAAGGGACTAAATCACAAAGAGGATCTGTCACACTTGCTGTCTTTACGAAAAGACTAGACAGCAAATGCTACTCCTTATAGATGATGCATAAAATGAATTTACCATTAAATATCCTTATCAAGCAAAAGCATACCAATAAAAGCATGTGTTTTCACACTAGCTGGATTGCACGCTCTAGATTGATAGAACAGAAGACAGAATCCGCCATATTAGGTCCCCAGATATTCATCAATAGATTGAAGAAATTGAGAAATAGGAGCCCTTTCCCTCTCCATTCTTCTCTGAGGAAAATATATAACTAACTAAACTCTCTTCCTAAGCACCTAGAATACAAAATACAATATACACCGGAGAGGTTCTCTCCCTGAAGTACACCAGCAAAAACCATTCTCTCCTCCATGTACAAATAATTTAAATAAAGACGTCCAAATTACTGCAGACAAGCGACTTTAACTATCAACATTCATTTATGCCAACTCCAATAGGTTTAACAACCTCTTTAAACTAATGTGAGACCTGACCCCCACACGCTTCCTAAAAAGCCTCTTTATTATATGCAAAACCCAATCCTCATTTCATTTACTCTTTTACATCCACGAACAAATTCTAAGTAAACCTCGCATTTTCAGCATGTGACTTATTCACACAAATTTCTATATTTGTGATATGTACATATATAACTTTTAAAGAATTTTCAGAGAACTTTTAACAACTCTAAATGCCCTTGAAGAGATTTTTTACATATTTTACGATTTTTTATGATATTTTACAGTTTTAAATCCCTAGGTATTTGTGAAATACGCACCGATCATAGCACATACAATAATCAGCATATACACATATACGTTAAGGCTGTTTTGTATATATGCATTAAAGAATCAAACACTGGCTTATATAGACACAATCAGGACAACAATGGACCCCTAACCCATTATATAGTCATGCAGGCCATATAGAAAGGGTCCAGACAAGACTAAGGTTCCAAATTAGATAAACATCCGGCAATAGTACAACCGGATAAGAATAAATACACACTTCCGGTAAAAGCGAAACCGGAATTAGCGAGAGCGAAACCGGAAGTAGCGAAACCGGATGTTAAGCTACAGATAAAAGAACCGGAAGGGATAGTAAGTTAAACACCCCGGAAGTGGGGATATCAAAAATAAGATACACCGCCTGATATACATTACATTAGTAAGATAAGAGATGCCCCCAAACAATAACACATACGATATAAATAATAAACACGTATGAAGTGAATCAAATACAGATATCTTTTAAAACATAAGAGACAACAAAAAAAAAAAAAAAAAAAAAAAAAAAAAACTACATTTCCCATGTAACACTGGGCTAAACAGAAAAGGGCAGACCCCGACTTTTGGCGCCAAAATAGAACCAATCACCTATGGTATTAGGGTATAAAGCTCCCAGAGACATACAGACCAGTATTGTCTTGAGAAAGGCCTAGGAGGGCCGAAACGCGTCGACATACTGGTGAGCAAATTTCTGATTTTATTATATCACATATAGACGTTATTACACTATTGCACTTTATTTCACCCACAGATTAGGAGGAGGACTTTGGACCTACCCGCCACATTATTGTACTTTTTTTCTTCTGCATTTTTATAATCTACATTTTTATATATTTTTTATATTCTGCATTCTTATAATCTCCTTCACGTCTACCACAGCTATTGGAGTTTATTTTGGAAGTTAATCATCTAGGATTTCTTTGAACGTACTTACCCACCATATTTTTTGAACACTTTGATATTTATTTGTGGATTAATTTTTTAATTTTTTACAATTTTTTACAATTTTTTATAATTTTTTACAATTTTTGTGGAACACTTTTGCAATTTTTGTGGAACACTCTGATATATATATATATATATATTTTTTTTTTTTTTGGAACACTGTGATTTTCCAAAGAGACATTTTTTAAGAAACTATTTGAGAGACATAAATTTCTTCATTTTTTCAACAAATTTTATTTCCAATTATACACAATTGGATTGCTCCTACACTTTTATTTATATTGTATTTCTATCACTTATACTTTTATACTGCATCTGTATTGTTGACATCTGTATTATTGACATTGTACTACGCCAACTTTGTCCATTTACATCACATCTGCTGTTTGTAAATATCTGTGCTTAAACTGCACTTTATAGACCATAATACTATGGTCTTAGACTGTTGTCGGAGCTAATGTAATATTTGTTCCAACACCACAGATATAGGTAACACTATATCCTTAAGACTTATACCAATTTATCCTTGCTCACTTCTCATATTTATTTTTGTACACTGCACCTATTTATCCCTCTTCACTACACATATTTATTATAGCACACTGCACCCATGTATCCCTACTCACTACACATTTATTATAGGGCACTGCACCCATTTATCCCTGCTCACTGTGCATATTTATTATAGCACAATGCACTTATTTATCCCTGCTCACTCTCACTACACATATTTATGATAGCACATTGCACCCATCTATCACTGTACATTACACATATTTATTATAGCACACTGCACTTATTTATCTATGTACACTACACATATTTATTATAGCACACTGCACCCATTTACCCATGATCAGTATACACATTTATTATAGCACACTGCACACATTTATCCCTGCTCACTACACCTATTTATTTTAGCACACTGCACCCATTTATCCCTGCACACTGCACATGTTTATTATAGCACACTGCTCCCATTTTATCCCTGCCCACTACTCATATTTATTATAGCACAGTGCACCCATTTATTCCTATGCACTACACATATTTATTATAGCACACTGTACTCATTTATCCATGCGCAATACACGTATTTATTATAGCACACTGCACCCACTTATCCCTGCGCACTACACATATTTATTTTAGCACACTGCACCCATTTATTCCTGCTCACTACTCATATTTGATATAGCACACCACACCCTTTTATCCCTGCTAACTACACATATTTATTATTGCACACTGGACTCATTTATCCCTGCTCTCTACATATATTTATTATAGTGCACTGCAATCATTTATCACTGCTCACTTCTCATATTTATTATTGCACACTGCACCCATGTATCCCTACTCACTACACATATTTATTATAGCACACTGCACCCATTTATCCCTACTCACTATACATATTTATTACAGTGCACTGTACCTATTTATCCCTGCTCACTTCTCATATTTATTATTGCACAGTGCACTCATTTATCCCTGCTCTCTACATATATTTATTATAGTACATATATTTATTATAGCACACTGCACCCTTTTATCCCTACTTACTGCACATATGTATTATAGTGCACTGCACCCATTTATTCCTGCTCACTGTGCATATTTTTTATAGCACACTGCACTTATTTATCCCTGTTTACTACACATATTTATTATAGCACATTGCACCCATCTATCGCTGTACATTACACATATTTATTATATCACACTGCACTTATTTATCTATGTACACTACACATATTTATTATAGCACACTGCACCCATTTATCCCTGCTCACTACACATATTTATTATAACACACTGCACCCATTTATCCCTGATCACTACACATATGTATTTTGGCACACTGCACCCATTTATCCCTGCACACTACACATATTTATTATAGCACACTGCACCCATTTATCCCTGCTCACTACACATATTTATTATAGCACACTGCACCCATTTATCCCTACTCACTACACATATTTAGCATAGCACACTGCACCCATTTATCCCTGCTCACTACACATATTTATTATAATACACTGCACCTATTTATCCTTGCTTACTACACATATTTATTATAGCACACTGCACCCATTTATCCCTGTTTACTACACATATGTATTAAAGCGCACTGCACCCATGTATTCCTGCTCACTGCACATAATTATTTTAGCACACTACACCCATTTGTCCCTGCTCACTAAACATATTTATTATAGCACACTTCACCCATTTATCCCTGCTTACTGCACATATTTATTATAGCACACTACACCCATTTGTCTCTGCTCACTACACATATTCATTATAGCTCACTGCACCAATTTATCCCTGCTCACTACACATATTTATTACAGCACACTGCACCCATTTATCCCTACTCACTACACATATTATTATTATAGCACACTGCACCTATTTATCCCTACTCACTACACATATTTATTATAGCACAGTGCACCCATTTATCCCTGCTCACTACACATATTATTATTAGTATTATTATTATTATAATAGCACACTGCACCAATTTATCCCTGCTCTCTACACATATTTATTATTGCACACTGCACCCATTTATCCCTGCTCACTACACATATTTATTATAGCACACAGCACCCATTTATCCCTGCTCACTACACATATTTATTATAGCACAATGCACCCATTTTCCCCTGCTCACTACACATATATATTATAGCACACTGCACCAATTTATCTATGTACATTACACATATTTATTATAGCACAGTGCACCCATTTGTACCTGCTCACTACACATATTTATTATAACACACTGCACTTATTTATCCCTGCTCACTACACATATTTATTATAACACACTGCACTTATTTATCCCTGCTCACTACACATATTTATTATAGCACACTGCACTTATTTATCCCTGCTCACTGCACATATTAATTATAACACAGTCTATACTGATATTCTTGCAGATCACCACCTTGAACTTCCCTGCACACTCGGGGGCTCCTCATAATTCTAGCAGGCCAGAGGCAAAGTACCAAATCCAGTCCTGTTACACTGATACAAGTAATGTATCATAACATTTGATTATACTGCACACTCTGTTGAAAATACAAATTACAAAAATAGTTACATATTTACACGCCTTACATTATTTATGTTACGCAAGTCATTATCTACAAAACTTTACAATCCCTACTGATTAGCAATAGGTTATAAAGGGATAGCTTTTATGGGCGATATTATTAACTAGTAAACAAACACATTGCATGACTGTCTGCTTCTCTAGATCATATGGTGTCCTTTGGTAAAATAAGTGTTAACAGCAGGAGCTGTGCAGCCTCAGACCTCTCCTGTTCTGTTATTGTAATAGATCCTGATATATCCAGTTTGTACAGTCCAGTGCGAGCTGGTCTGCTTGAATTGCACTGGGACAGCTGAGAATGTGCTCTATAAATAACCTTATGTGTGGAGACAAAATCAAGAGTGATGTATTTAAAACTTGGGCCTGGCTCTTTGCACTGTTAGCTGAACATTTGGTATATTGGTGAGGTCATTCCAGCAATAATAACCAACGTTACTTTTATGCTTTAAAGGGATGTTGACTTTGGATGTAATACAGTCAGCAATGATGGCGCTCTAGAGCAGATAAATTATTAGACAGTGGAAATGTACCATATTCATATTATTTCTGTCCTGTATTTTTCCCAAGTCTAAAAGAACTTAAAGCTATGTAATCCTGGCAGTAGGAGGTAAAAAAATAAAGGATTTAGCATTCGCTGACCAAGAAATCAACATGGTTGCATTATAGAGGATTAAGATAAAAAAAATTCCAAGTCTTCAATAGTATATGTGTGTGTTTGCTCCATACTTAAAATAAAATGGCTTGTTTTGCTTGAAAACAGGTTAACCGAAAGCGGTTTACTTTGAAACTAACACTGATTGTATGTTTGTGAACATCGATCTGTACGATAGAAGTTCATTGGCTGATAAGTACACCTACTGCAGTTCTGTTTGTGGGTAGTGATCATTTCTACAGTGACAATAGAGTTTTTTTTTCAGCATAGGATAAAGAACCCTTAAATATATTTTAAAATGCCATTTTGTAGATGCAGTGAAAATATGTTTCTATACAAACAATGATACTCGGCAAACTTGACAAAAATGCTTTAAAGGGACAGTCTAGTTAAAAATTGTTATAGTTTAAAAAGATAAATAATTCCTTTATTTCTCATTCCCTACTTTTTCATTACCAACGCTGTTATATTAATACACTTTTTACCTCTATGATTACCTTGTATCTACGCTTGTGCAGACTGCCCCCTTATCTCAGTACTTTTGACAGACTTACATTTTACAAATAATGAAGATGTAGTCCGGAGTCTATGATTAAAATATACCTTTTTATTGGAGCCATTAAAAACAGACAGATAGAGGCGTCTCAGTGTGTCTTGCCAGATCAGCTGACGCATTTCGGCTTTCTGCTGTAGTCTTAGCTTGATTTGGCTCAGACTGCATGTTACACTTTTAAAACCCCGAAGGGAATTACATTGGTTAAAAACAATGTGACATCACTGTGACACTCAGATTCTTAAAGTGGAACATCCACTATGTGGTTAAAGCTGTTAGGATATAGGTGCTAGTATTTAACACGTAACTCTCTGGTATCAACAAAGTGTCCATATATTGCTACGTATCTTAAAGGTAATTTAGACTTTTGAACTAGTGATAGATCTTCAATCTACTCACTTAGTTTATGTGTTTAACCCTACTTACTACTACTTACAATACCTATATGACCAAACCTTCTTTCCTCTGAATCTCTACAACAAAATTTTGTAACACCCATGTGATGCTAGTATAGATAATGGTCCATCAATAAATTCGGAAGGTCCGTTTTTTAGTTACGTTTACTTATATAAGGTAATTTGCATTAACAATATTAACAGATCCATAGATCTTAACAACCTTATACTCTAATCCATGTCCCTATACACATGCTGACCCGATACTGAGCATCCAATATTTGCCTGAGAAACTCCCAACTATGAATTACAGACCTAAGTAAGGGGGTTTAACATAGTGTTGATGGTTGCTTCTCTCCCAATCCATATCAAAACCCACAAGTAATATTTTATTATATTTTAATTCTAGAAATTTATGAGGTCATACTCAAGCCTTTTGATCTCCTGGTTTTCAATTTAAATATCCAGTATGCTTCAGATCTTGCCAATAGATGGTCTCGATCGCCACCCCGATCTTCTAAAGACACATGATCTACTATGGTCCAAATCAAACTATTTGAACTCTTGTTATGTTTGTATTTAAAATGCGCTATTAGTGGTGTGGTGATGGTACCAGATTTTATGTTTAGTACATGTTCTTGAATACAGGATCTGATCTCTCGAGAGGTCATCCCTATGTATTGTAGATTGCATTATTATTATTCTTTATTTATAAAGCGCCAACAGATTCTGCAGCGCTGTCTATGGGTACCAAAGATAAAAGGACAGTACAATATATATTGCATTCAGTGCAGGTAAGCAAATAAATAACATAAGAGGCTCAACAAATTATAGCACATTTTGTGTGTAAACGTCTCACCCGTGACCGTATTCCTAAACCCTTCACCTGTCCCTACAAATTCACATGCTTTGCATGTGGAATTATGGCATTTATAGTTACATCCCTTTCACGGTCAGCCATGAACTGGGTCTCTTCTCTTTAAGTTGAGTAGGGGCTAGCTTATTGTCTAAGGTCATCCCTCTTTTATATGCACACCTGCAACCATCTCTTTTTAGCTCTGTAAGATCATCATCTGCTGACAGGAGGGAAAAAAGTTTCCTGACAATATCACATATCTGATGGTATTGATTACTATAGTTTGCAATAAAACTGAGTTGGTTGGATGTATTGCTTTTATATTTTTTGTTTTTAACTTTTGTTTTTTTCACAAAAAAAGTCTTCTCTTTTCTGGGCTTTAATTGATTTTCTCACCCCCCTTATCATTGGCTCAGAGTAGCCCCTCTCTACTAATCTTTCTATTCTGACTCAGATAGTTGTAATAATGATCTATCCCTTGCTGAGACCTCTATGCCTGGCCTGTATAAGAAGATACAATCACTGCAGACAATCCTTGTCAGATAGCTGAACTCACCAATACTTTGTCAATCCATAAAGTTGCTTTATTCTGAATATCAGGTTACAGCAGATAATAAAATACAGCAGATGAATGAATGGTTAAAGTATTTTGCGGTCAAAAGATGATACTGATCGTAGCTTGCAATGTATTAACATGAGTGCTTGTTACATGAGGCTGTTAGCTGCAGCCATGACACAGGAAAAACATCATAAAACTACAAGGGCGGAGTAATACACAAAAAGGAAATGCATAATAAGGTCAGAGGGTAAGACATTCTAGAAAACAGGAGCATTACCAAAAAGTGTCAGTAGATGGCAGTACAGAACAAACACAGGGAAACCTTGAGAACAATAGCATAAAAATATATGATTTCTTAACTATAACAACATGAACATAATAGAGGCTATGTAATATTCTATGCTTCATTGAGGCAGCACACTCCCCGTCTGGCATAATAAATGTCCCTATTTAAATCATAACGGAAGTTATGCATAACAGTGTAATTTGCAGAGATGTCTTGAAGACCTGAAAGATATAAGGAGAACATACATATAATGCAACAACAACAATAATATAAACTTCAAGTTGTGTCAATTAAAGTTCAAGATACTTCCTTCTTGAAGTCACAGGAAGAATCCAACAGCATACATAAGTAAGTTCAGTCTCCAAAGGGCAAGAGCAAGATAAGTTCCGTGATCGGTCTGATGAAAGTTTTTATAGTCCCTTGTCTTGCAACTTTCACCTCCACCTTACGCACCTTTCCATCATCACTAGGAATGCTCTTTACAATCAGTCCCTAGGGCCATTCGATTCTTTCAGCTTGCTGGTCCTTGAGGAGAACAAGATCTCCAACCTTGATGTTAGGGTTCAGACGTTGCCATTTCCTGCGTCCTTGCAGAGTAGAGATACTCCATCTTCCAGCGATTCCAGAAGCAGTTGGCAAGGTGTTGTACTCGCTTCCACTGATTGTAGCACAGATTTCCTGTTTTAAAGTCTCCAGGTGGAACAGGATGGTGATAGGCAGCCTCTGGAGTAGGAATCTCTTCCCTTTTGCCTGGTATCTGGTCACAGTCGACTAATGTTGGTAGGGGTATGCCTTCATTTCCTTTGATATGAGAGACCATGAATCCATTGGCCCTTCTGCCAAAGGCCTCTACACGACCAGAGCAGGTTCTGAGAGTATACGGTGTTGCATTACCCTCTATGCCGAAGATCTCAAAGAATTTAGGCTTAACCAGGGATCTGTTGCTCTGTTCATCTATTATAGCATACATCCTAGCAACTTTCACAGGTTGATCCTGTGGGTAAATCTTGACTAGACATACCTTGGCACAGCATTTGTAGTCTAAGCCTTCTCCACTGACTTCTGTGCATGCAGAGGAAACACTCGCTGTGACTGGAGCATGACTTTGTTGCTCCCCGCCATGAATTGCGACAGGGGTGGAGTCAGTTAGCTGCTGTGGGTTGTCTGGAAGTGGAGTAGGATGCATAGCTGTAACGTGTCTGTCGCTACTGCATTCTGTGCACTTTATAACATCTTTACAGTCTTTAGCAAATTGACCATAAGAAGCACAACACCTATAGCATACTCCAAGTTTCTGGAGAATCTCCCTGCGCTCTTGTAAAGTCTTTGCCCTAAGCCCACGACATTTCTTAAGAGGGTGAGGCTTCCTGTGAATAGGGCACTGACGATTAGGGTCTTTATCTCTCTCGCCTGAGTCACTATGGTTTGCAGGAGAGGATACGGGTGATGAGATGTCTGTCCTTTTAACAGATATTTCTCTATTAAAGTCTCTATGTTTAGCTGCCGTGTTATCATACCTTGATGATGTTGGTAAGGATGATGAAGCAGGCAAGTTGGGTTCGCAGAAGCTGAAGCTGGGATCGTTTCTCATCCAGGCTTGATCGCTGATGTACCTGCAAAAGTATGAAAATGGAGGAAAGGATACGTTATAGTCCCTTTTGTATCTTGAGCCCTGTTGTGCCCATTTCTCTTGCAGGTTATATGGCAGTTTAGACACCACAGGAAGGATTGACACCATGAGCAGTGTCCAGAAAGCTTAGTCCAGGTAGACGTGGTTCTGTCTTTGCCAACTCTAGCTCCATGAGGAGGTCACTTAATTCTTGGAGCTTGCGATAGTCTTTGATTCCTATTTTTGAGAAGTTTTGCAGTCTCTTGAACAGAGCGCTTTCTATGGCTTCAGAGCTACCATAGGCTTGCTCAAGTCTTGCCCATGCAGCAACAAGGCCTGCATCTGGGTGGTCAACATGTACTGTTCTCAGTCTTTTAACACGATCTGCAGATTCCGGCCCCAGCCACTTTATGAGCAAATCAAGTTCCTCCTTGGTTGTAAGCTCGAGATCAGCGGTAGCAGCCTTGAAGGTTGATCTCCAGGCCCTGTAACTCTCTGGACAGTCGTCAAACCTTGAGAGGCTTGTGTTAATGAGCTCACGGCGTATCATGTATCTGGCAAAGTCAGTCAAGTCTGATCTCTCACTCTTTGGTGCCAAAGTAACTTGAGGAACCCCTTGGGTGTGAAAGTTCTTTGGTGAAGAAGGGTGAAGTTTACCAGGATAAAATGATGTTGCAAGAGCATTCAACTGTGGTGTAGTCTCTAAGGCTTCTGCTAGCTGTGGCTTGAGCTGCGGCTTGTCACTGGAAGTCACCTTATTGTCAGCGGGAGGTGATGCGGTTTGCTGCTTAGATGCACTTGTGTTGTGGATTTGAAGAGGCTCAGGCATTTGGTGCTGAGAGGTCTCTGTGTTGAGATTGAGAACGATGGTGTTAGTAGTAGGCACAGGAGATGACTCTGTATCGTTGCAAATATTATGCTTTAGCACGTATTTACTAGTGCGTTCAACTGGGTCTTCCAGATCTGCTGGGATATGGTAATCTGAATTAGTACTTTCTCCCATTGCTTGTTCAAGGACTTTCAGCCTTGCTAGGGCTGCTGCTTCTTTCTTTTCCATTTGCAAAACCTTTATTTGGGAATCCACCTCTGCTTGCTGGGCAGCCATTTGTGCTTCCTGGGCAGCCCTTTGTGCTTTCTGGGCAGCCCTTTGTGCTTTGCTTTGGGCTTCCATTTCTGCTTGCTGGGCAGCCCTTTGTGCTTTCTGGGCAGCCCTTTGTGCTTTCTGGGCAGCCCTTTGTGCTTTGCTTTGGGCTTCCATTTCTGCTTGCTGGGCAGCCATTTGTGCTTCCTGGGCAGCCATTTGAGCTTCCTGGGCAGCCCTGTGTGCTTTGCTTTGGGCTTCCATTTCTGCTTCCCTTCTGATAAAGGAGCTTTGCACTTTTTTTTATTCCGCATCAGCACGGGCCTCTATTAGCTTGTCGCTTAATGTTGAACTTCTGGAGCGAGAGGATCTAGAAGAACGTGCAGTGAGCTTAGTTGATGTGGATCTATGAGATCTGGTTTCCTGCAGTTGAGCAATGCGGAACTCTGCCTTTTCTTTAGCCGTTTGCACTAAGAGATCTCTATGTTGGTCCAGTGCATCAGTCCTAGTCATTTCTGCTGAAGAGTCCTCTATATTAAAGTCCTGTAAGAAGGCTGTATATTTTGCAGACAGCCGCTGGTAGCGTTCATACGCAGCAGATAGGTGATCTATAGAGTCTCTCAATTTGGCTGGTTGATCATTAAAGTGTGACAAAACTGACATGCATTGTGAAGTTCTGTCCCATAGGTCTGACAGATTGCTGGAGAACTCATCTCTAGTGCATTCATAGTTTTCTCTGAGTTTATGTGTTGGTTTTATTGTACGTTTGGGTCTTACACTCTGTTCAGCAATATCTGCAGGATCTGCTCCCTGTATGTCTGTGGGTTCAGAGGCATGATGTATCTGCGTAGGTTCGGCTATAAAAGAGTGCTCAGAGCCTTGTCTAGACATTTTTTCAAGTTTTGCAAAAAATGGTACTGTCTCTTTAAGAAGACAAACAGCAGCTTAGACAGGTTGGGTAACAGTTCAATGCAGAGAAACAGTTTTTAACATTCAGATGAAGTGCAGTAAACTTGTGCGACATGTGCTTTCACAAGATGGCGGATGACCCTGAGCTTGATTGCAGATTAAACACACACATATACATAGCAGGCTGTAGGAATTCTATGCATCTTTTGACTATTCTGACTCAGATAGTTGTAATAATGATCTATCCCTTGCTGAGACCTCTATGCCTGGCCTGTATAAGAAGATACAATCACTGCAGACAATCCTTGTCAGATAGCTGAACTCACCAATACTTTGTCAATCCATAAAGTTGCTTTATTCTGAATATCAGGTTACAGCAGATAATAAAATACAGCAGATGAATGAATGGTTAAAGTATTTTGCGGTCAAAAGATGATACTGATCGTAGCTTGCAATGTATTAACATGAGTGCTTGTTACATGAGGCTGTTAGCTGCAGCCATGACACAGGAAAAACATCATAAAACTACAAGGGCGGAGTAATACACAAAAAGGAAATGCATAATAAGGTCAGAGGGTAAGACATTCTAGAAAACAGGAGCATTACCAAAAAGTGTCAGTAGATGGCAGTACAGAACAAACACAGGGAAACCTTGAGAACAATAGCATAAAAATATATGATTTCTTAACTATAACAACATGAACATAATAGAGGCTATGTAATATTCTATGCCTCATTGAGGCTGCACACTTTCCATTAGCAGGTCTGCTTGCTTGGCAAAACTTTCCTCATCTGAACAATTTCTTCGAACTCTGACAAGCTGTCCTTTGGCTATGCCCCTGAATACCCAATTAGGGTGATTACTGTTAGTGTGTAGGAGGGAATTGCCTGCCATGGGCTTTCTGTATATGTTAGTATCAATTTTGCCTCCCCTGGGATTGTTTGTGCCCAAGAGAGTCACATCCAATTAGTTAATCTGATATTTGTTGTATTCAAAGGTAAATGGTATTCCTATCTCATTAGTGTTGATCCATTCCACAAACGGATCTACTGAGAGCTCCCCCCACCTTTTAAAATGAAGATCAAATCATCAATAAACCTCAGATAAAATATGATATTGTTCTCATAGGGGTTGATATCGCCAAAGATGTGGGACAGCTTCCACCAAGCCATAAACAGGTTGGCGTAGAAGGGAGCAAATTTGGCTCCTATAGCTGTCCCACATCTCTGCAGATAAAATTCCCCTTTAAATTTTAAATAATTATGGGTAAGGAGGAACTTAGTTACCTTTATGATAAACTCACAGATGGTGTCATCATATAAAAGGGACCTTTTTAGAAGGAAGTTATGTCATGTGGGATGGATGAGTAAAGTGCTTTGACGTCAACTGTAAGCCATGCCAAGTTATCCGACCAACCTTGTTTATGTAAAAGTTCCAATAGGTGCTTGGTATCTGTCAAGTGGCTAGGTAAGTCCTCTACCAATGGTTGGAGTATAGCATCCAACCATTGGGACAAATGTTCCGTCGATGAACCTATACCACTCACTATTGGACATCCCTGTACTGGCAATGTGGGTTTGTGAATTTTTGGGAGGTGGTTAAAGATGGATACAATCGGTTTATCCACCAATAAATACAAGTATGTGTTCTCATCAAAATTTGTCAGATCCTTTCCTTCTTCCAACAGGTGTTTGAGTTCCCTTTGGAATGCCATGGTGGGATCATTTCTTAAAAGCACATATTGCTCCACATCCCTTAATTGTCTATAAGCCTCAGTCACAAACTGTGTTCTATTCATGACTACAATTGACCCCCCTTTGCAGCACTACTGGTCAGATTGGGGTTTTCTTGTAGGCTTTTGAATGTGTCCCTTTCAATCTTAGTCAGATTATGTCTAACAGAGGTCACCTTTGCCTTTTCCGCTAGTGTAGTGAGATCAAGTTCAACCATTTTTTGAAAAGTTTCTATTACAGGGCTTCTGTCCTAAATGGGGTAGAATGTGGATTTCTTTTTAAATAGGGGGGATTTATTGTCCTTTTATTCCTCAGTTGCTCCCTCCACAAAAAGTTCCTCTAGAGCTGCCCTGTCAAAGTTCTCTGAAAAAGTGAGGGGGAGGGTTTGCAGGTGTATGTGGCCTTGCATCTATATCAGTACCAGCATTTTTCTTATAAAACGTTCGTAGATTCCGATTTCTGACTAGTTTGTTCACATCCAACAGGGAACAGAGTCTGGAATAGATCAAATGTGCAAGGTGGAACAAAGCCTAAACCAAGGAAAATAACTTTCCTTTCCACCTCTGTTAGGACGTGATCAGAGAGATTTACTACATTATCTATTGGTATTTGGTATTGTGTCCCCTCCTCAGGGCATATTGGTTGGACCTGTCAGGTTCTTTGGGATATATATATGTATGCATCTCCCCCCCCTTCTTTTCCATATCACTACCACTCTTTGTTATATTTTGTGTTTCTTGATATTTGCTTCTCATATCCTTTCTTGAATAGTCATTTTTTAGAATGGGCTGAGTTAGCATTGATCTGGCTTTTGGTCTCACTACTTGTGGTTCAATAGGCTTTTCTGTTTCCGGAACCTGGGGATCCAAGATTACATTCAAATTGTAACAATTTATTTCTCCTCATTCTATGGGCCATCTTCACATCCTGAAGCTGGTAGATCATCAACAGACTCTGCTTCACTTTCTGAGAATCTGATTAGTCTGTCTTCTCTAAAACCACCCCTCCTTCCTTGTCTTCCCCTCCCCCCTCTGGAATTCCTATAAGAGTTATTATTATTATTTTTATGAACATTAATCCTTTCCTTCCTATTCCATATATACACTTTATTGAGC
Organism: Bombina bombina; assembly: GCF_027579735.1. NCBI lineage: Eukaryota > Metazoa > Chordata > Amphibia > Anura > Bombinatoridae > Bombina > Bombina bombina. The sequence continues at coordinate 397,752,819 of NC_069504.1, read as the reverse complement.
TCATAATCTGACTGGTCTCTGATGTACTTTTTGTGTTTGATCTCAACAAGAAGTGCCTTTGCCTGAGGTATTAATCCCTGTAAAATCTTATCAAAATTGGAATAATCAGGCATCTTACTTCTTTTATTCAGCTTTATCTGAATGAGATCAATCTGCTGGGATACCTCATTCAAAAGTTTAGATTTATATTCAATGATTAATAACATAAGTTTCAAAGAACAATCAGATAAAGTAGCATTCCACCGGTTTTAAAGTCCTGATCTTCAGTCATGAAAGTAGGGAATTTATTTATCCTTAAGTCCCTTGGGACTATCCCTATGCTGTGATATCTGGTTAGGATTTGTATGTCCCATTTAATCTTGTTTTCTTTTATTAAAAGTACTTCCATTTCCTCAAATAACATGCTCAAGGAGAGTCGGGATTTATCAGTAATGAATACTTTGTCAAAGTCTTGGCAGCTTCCATTCCTCTCAGTGAATGACTTTAAAGAGTAAAATCCTGATTAACACTGTCCTGTTCCAGCATCATTACAGATGCAGGTGAACTCTTAATTCGCCCTTTGGCACTAGGGTGCAAAAAAACCGTTCCCTGGTGCCTCTAATAAACACCTTATTGAAGGCAGCACCAAAAGACAGGGGTGGCCGCTACCCCTAATATTCTGACAGGAATAATACAATATAACATCCAGTCTTTGTGCATGCCTTCTATAACTGCTGCTCCTGAATACACAGAACTGTATTAATACGTATGGAACAATCAGAGTAACAGTTCAGATAGAGGCAAGGGGTTAGTGGGTGTGAGTGTGGAGCTGAAACTACACAGATATATCTGTGCATGCATACAAACTATGACCTAAATTACAAGTTTTGCGGTATGTTGCAGTACGGCTATACCGCTAAAAAATTGACCTTTATAGGTCTCCTGTATTACAAGTTGCGGCGGTACAGCTATACCGCAAGCATTTTAGCCTTTATGCAACTCTCCATTCCGCACTCAAAAAATGGCTTTTGAGTGCGGGATTTTCATAGCGCCTGTATTACAGGTTGTGCGGTCCGGCTAAAATGCTTGCATTATAGTCTATACTGGCCTAATCCATTCCACTATCTGAGACCAGTAGTTATGGATTTTGTGAAAAAAAAAAAACCTAACACTATGAAAAAATAAAAAATATCTAACATTACCAAAAAAAAACCCAACTATAATTACAAAAAATTTTAAAACACTAAGATTACAAAAAATAATAAACGAAATTATCCAAAATAATAAAAATTAAACCTAATCTAATAGCCCTATAAAAACAAAAAAGCCACCCCAAAATATAAACACCCCCTAACCTAACAATAAACTATCAATAGCCCTTTAAAGGGCCTTTGTAGGGCATTGCCCTACGTTAAACAGCTCTTTTACATAAAAAATTACAAAGTCCCCCTTAACAGTAAAACCCCCCAAAATAAGTCTAAAAAAACCTAAGCTACCCATTACCCCTAAAGGGGCATTTGTATGGGCATTGCCCTTAAAAGGGCATTCAGCTCTTTTACTGCCCATTAAAATAAAAAAAAACTAATCTAAAAAAAAAACACCCAAAAAAATAAAAACAAAACCTAAGTCTAACTCTCAAATAGGTACTCACTGTTCCTGAAGTCCGGCGGAGAAGGTCTTCTTTCAGGTGGTGAAGGTCTTCTTCCAGGCAGCGACATCTTCATCCAGCGCGAGGACCTCTTCTATCTTCATCCATGGCGAAGGCGGTGCGGAGCGGAGGTGACCGCGGAACAGGACAGGTGACCGTGGAGCCATCCAGCGTGGAGGATCCTCTTCATGCGATCGATGCCGGACACTGAAGATTGAATGCAAGGTATCCGTTTTATATTCGGGTACCGTTGCATTCCTATTGGCTGAAAAAATAAAATTAGCCAATAGGATGAGAGCACATAACCATACACACACACATGCATGCACATAAACATGTACACACATATGCTCAAGTATGTATACAAACACGCATGCACATAACCACACACATGCACAAGTGTGCATACAAACACACATGAACTCACATACACACACATATGCATGCACATAACCATTCACACACACATGCACAAGTATATATACAAACACACATGCACTCATATACACACACATGCATGCACATAACCACACACACACATGCACTTACATACACAACCTTCACTTTTGGATTTGCTTTAAAAATGCCCAGTGCATTCTCAAAAATCTGTAATATCCAGATTATTGCAATATTGATTTGCAAAAAAAAAAAAACAGCTTCAAATCCCACAATTTCCTTTGTATTCTGAATTACTATTGCTATGCCACATATATTGGGCAAATATGTAACACCCCCTTGGGATGTACTGTAAATTTGGTATTTTGCTACTGATTTTATTTTTTCAATCTCTAATTCAAACTAATTTGTATTTGTTTTAAAAAAGAAATGTTGAAATTTAAAATGATGTTATAAATTGTGCAATTTCCATATAATGTCTGATAGACGCAAAGCATTTCACACACTGACTTCACAAGCTTGCTTATACATGCACGTCCCAATCATACACAAATGCAGTGGAATACATACACACAGAAACATTTGTATACAACAACACACCCTAATATTCAGAAGTGATTATTTCACTCTTGTTTGCTTGTACTATATATTTTAGTAATGATGTTTTGTAATAGGTACAAATTATTATTTTCATAAATATGAGACACTACCCAGCTAGTATTTTGCAAACATGGCTGGTAAGTTCAGGTCAATGTAGATAATAAAGAATAAATATAGAAATAAAGGTTGTGTTATGGTAATACTTCTTCTAAGTATGATGGAATCTATTTATTTATTTAAAAGTCCTAGAATATTTAGTTTCTTGGTTATATGTCCTGGAGCGCAACAAACATAGGTGTATGATGCCATGGTAACAGTTATACAAAGACAATCACAAAATGATAACGATGCAGAGGCTGCTCTCTGTGATGTTATCTGTTTGCATAAAGATTGTGTACAGGACAGGTGGGCTAGTGAGGTTACATGCTAAAGAACAGTGGGAACTGATAGCAAAAAAGAGGGTCCTGAGGTGAGAAAACCAGTGGCGTCTTCAGAGATTGTAAATGGAGGGGACACTTCTGACTTTTTTTGGGAGGGGCCATGGTCAGAGGGGGGGGGGGGGCAACATGTCATAGGAGGGTTTCTGTGGAGTTTTTGGGGCATAAGATGATCACAGTTGGGGGCAATTGGGGGGGCATCCATTATGATGGGGAGCCTAGTGCCCTCCTAGTGATGCCGCTGGAGAAAACATGATATAGGTTAATAGAGGTTGCAACCATGCTTGAACAGTAATGTTTAGTAGGGAACACATAAAGATCTGAAAGCTTAGCTTGGGCTAGTCTTGTAACTTGAAACAGAGAATTCCACAAAATATGTGGAGTCCCAGAGTAGTCCTGTACACAGAAATGTGAAGAGCAGAATAAAGAGGTAGAGCAGAGCATAGTGGACAGAAGCATAGGAGGGTACATAATTACTGTGGGACTTGTATGTAAAGATCTAAGAGTTTGAATTTTATTTTTGAACCTAAAAGAATCCAATGGAAGGCTAGGCACAAAGCTGCAGAAATAAGGATAGATGTGTGAAGAGCATATGAACATAAAATAAATAATATTAAAAAAGCTAAATCTCATGGCAAATTAGTGTGTAAAAGTTTATTAAACTCTCTAGTTTGCCTTTCACAAATTAAGCAGACTACCACAATATAATCATGGCAATGCTCAAAATATTACTTTATATAATGTTTAGGGTAAAGGTTCAGTTTGTTAAGAGGTTAAAATTAAGTTAGGGTTAGCATTAATTTTGGGATACGAGTTAAGATTATCATTAGGTTAGGGGTTAAGGTTAGCATTAGGTTAGAGGTTAGGATTATGTTAGGGTAGGATTAAGTTAGGGGTTATGATTATGTTAAATTAAGGGTTACAGTTACAAGTTAGGATTGTTTTAGGTGTTGAGGTCAGGGTTAGGTTAGTTGTTAGGGTTAGATGTTATATACTAGGGTTAAGGGTTGGGGTTTCACTCTCAAAATGTTGAAACAAATCAGCTGTTCAGTTACCATGGTTATCAACCTGCTCTCACCCATCAACTGATTATTTCACCTGTGCTCTCGTAAAGATATAATGAAAATCTGGCCTGTTACACGTGTTTGATGACTAGAGTTAAAGGGACACTTTCATTATTCAGATAGAGCATGCAATTTTAAACAACTTTCCAATTTACTTCCATTAACTAAATGTGCATGGTCTTTTTATATTTAAACTTTTTGAGTCACCAGCTCCTACTGAGCATGTGCAGGAATAACTGTGTATGCATTTGCGAATGGCTGATGACTGTCACATGGTACGTGTATGCATTTGTGATTGGCTGATGGCTGTCACATGGTACAGGGGGAGTGGAAAAAGACAACTTTTTAAATTGTCAGAAAAAAAATCTACTACTCATTTGTAGTTCAGACTAAGTGCTATTGCATTGTCTTGTTATCTTGCATTTGTTGATTATGCAAATCTACTGTGTTGACTGGTCCTTTAAGAAACACTGGTCTAGATGTCTAAAGCAATACAACTTTCTTGTATTGGGCATTTTAACACTCTCTGCTTTTCCTTTTATGATAATTTAGGTTTATCCTCAAATGATACTCTTTCTGAATGCGACAGATTGCAGCCACTTATATAGAAGGCTTGTATTATTTGCTTTACCAGTGATGTACATTAGCATATTTTGTGTATTACTGTGTAGTAGCAGGAAATTCCAGATTTAGGGAATTTTATACCTTTATATGTGTATTTATGTGTTAATATGTTTAATTATGTATGTGTACACATACATACAGTACATATAAACACATTTGTATATATGCAAATAGTTTTATAGGTAAAGATATATCTTTGACATATATACATACATATATATATATATATCTCCAGGTGAACCCAGCACTCTCACAGCTCCAACAACCCCCGGGGTGCACCTTAAATAATGCATACAAATTATCCAGAGTAAGGAAGGCACCTTCCGGGGTTTTAGTGTAACAAAATTCAGTGTAGCATATACATGTAAATGTTTTCGGGCATACACCCATCCTCAGACATAAAGATACAAAACATATTACCACCATTTAAGTGCTCCCCAAGTTACATCCCGTGTGAACCGTTCTGCCGCATCCAGAAACTCTGCGGCGTACACCCAGCACAACTGTGCATGCGCCGGCTGCGCTACAGAGCGCCATCTGGGCCAACAGAAGAAAAATGCAAATACAAAATTATGCATAACATCAGTAATAGTAGTCACAATAAACTAATTTTACAGTAGCATGGATACAGCTATCTAATGTAGGCATAAATAGTATTGTATCAGGCGCATGTATATACCATCCATGCAGACCCTAAATACCTGGTGATCTTATCATAGCAGATCATTGCTCGTCCTGAGATATTCTCTACTGAGTTCACTCCAGATAAAATGGACTTGCCTAATATTCTAAGAAATAACTGGAATATCTTGAAATCAGATACGAATCTACCATTCAGTAAGGCTATCTGTTGGCCCAGATAACGCTCCGTAGCGCAGCCGGCACAATGCGGCAGAACGGTTCACACAGGATGTTACTTGGGGAGCACTTAAATGGTGGTAAGATGTTTTGCATCTTTATGTCTGAGGACGGGTGTATGCCTGAAAACGTTTACATGTATATTCTACAGTAAATTTTTTTACACGAAAACCGGAGAGTGCCTTCCTTACTCTGGATAATTTTTATATATATATATATATATATATATATATATATATATATATAAAACACACAGAGATATATATTTAAAAATAAAAAGAACATTTTATTTTAAATGAAGAACAAAGGTATTTGAAGTATTTCTAACGCACCTTTGGCTTTAGCGTAGTTGGTCTAGTGCACCTACAGGTTAATGCTCAGCTAAAGCTATAAAATTGTTGTTGTTTTTTAGCGAGCCCCTTAGGATTCCATGGAGAAAGGGCGTTATATCTAAACTTTCCGAAATTTCATTTAAAATTTGAATAAAAATGTAATATTTTTGTGTGTGAGTTAGTGGGGCACTGATGATGAATTTATAGAACCAAAGGGGCAGTGGCTGGAAAAAAGTTTGAGAAACATTGTATTACAATATTTGATAGATCAGGCTCTGGGATGAAAAAAATGATTTCCTATGCACCCACATGTACAAATAATATATATCTGACAATTTGGGTATACTTTGTGCATACTGAAATACCACCTAGATCTACATAAATGCCTTTAGACAAAGGTAATAATAAATGACTAGTTTCCTCTGTGCAATCAGAACTTAATGTGCTTCTAGTCCTGCGCAATAGGAAATACCATGCAATTCAAGTCTCCCCTCCTCTGACCCTTAATCTGTGTGGAAACAAAAGGTAGATTTGCTATTTCTTACTCCATACAGGAACAGAACTTTAAGTTTTTGTGCTTATCTGGTGCATTAACTCATTCACTAAAAGTCTCTATGCATAGGTCACTGACTATATTAAAATGACATTAAACTTATGCAAGATATGGAAGGGGAAAATCATCAGAGACAATATTAACATATTAATGATTTCAGGACACAGTGAGTATGTGTATGATTTAATTTAGTTAATGTTACATAACTATTGCCTATTTATACTGTATTAGTAAAAAGCACTATACAAGTCATTCTAATAATAGTATCAAGTTTAGCCCATGTAGTCATTAATCAGCTACTCTGTCAGCCTCATATTTTGCTTCTTTTCACACAATACGGAAGCCTTTCCTTTCTCATGACTTCAGCTTCTGAGAGGTATCTATCATCTATTGTTATCAGCCATTAGTATGTGTTTGCTAAGCGTATGTAATGTAAGAGAACGGAACAGAATGTGTTACTGATAAGAAGTACATACATACACACCCAATGACGGTGACACTTGCACACACACACTTATAGATAAACACTTACACAGATAAACATACCACATATCATGTAGAAAACACACACATGCACACATATGTACAAATGCTTACACAGATGTGCACACACATAAAAATGCTTACACACACAAAACACAGCCAAATACAAATGCTTACACGTACAAATAAACACACAAACATACAACCATGTACAAATACACACACACACACACACACATATACAAATGCTTAAAGTGAAGGTAAACTTTGATAATTCAGAGCCCTGTTTTTAAAAATACTATTAAAAACAGGGGCACTCTCATCAAAGTTTACATTTCACCGTTTTTGTAAAAATACTTTTTTACCTTTTATTCTGGAAGCCGCTCCAACGCTTCCCCCACCCGTCGCAAGTCTCTTTTTACGTCACCAATGAAGAATCCGGCTTCCTCCAATCACGGCGTGGGTTTGCTCTGGGGGAAGCCGTGATTGGAGGAAGCCGGATTCGTCATTGGTGACATATGAAGAGGCTTGCGACGGCCGGAGGAAGCGCTGGAGCGGCTTCCATAATAAAAGGTATTTGTACAAAAACAGGGAAATGTAAACTTTGATGAATTAAAGTGCCCCTGTTTTTAATAGTATTTTTAAAAACAGGGCACTGATTCATCAAAGTTTACCTTCACTTTAAACACACACAAACACCTGTACAAATTCCTACACACTCTTATATACACACATACATACATATGCTTAATCACACAAATGTGAAAATACTGACAAACATAGACCGAGTGCTATTGCATTGTCTTGTTATCATGCATTTGTTGATTATGCAAATCTACTGTGTTGACTGGTCCTTTAATCCTTGGATTATGTTTAGGTACAACACAAGCATGCTTCATTTACTTTATATTTCTAACTACTCCTATGTAAGGTTCAGTAGTAAACCTACTCACCACAGGGCCCTGGTGCAAATGTTTTTTGGGCCCCTTAAAGCTAATTCAATAGTAACCAATAGTAATATTTTGATGATAGTTAGATAGATAAGGTGGACCTACAGGGGCGGAACTACCGCAACTGCGACCAGGCCCTTAAGGCTGGCAACTCTGGGGGGGGGGCAGCATCCCACATTGTCCCCTGCCCTGACTGTGGAGTTTTTTTTTTTTTAAAAAACAACATTCTAATTTTCCTTCTTGGGACCGCTGGTCATTTAAATGTTGACTAAGAAATCCTCTGTTAAAGGAACACTCGAGTCAAAATTAAACATTTATTATTCAGATAGAGCATGCAATTTTAAACAACTTTTCTAATTTAGAAAAAAAGTGCACATTCTTTTTATATCTAAATTTTTTGAGTCAACAGCTCCTACTGAGCATGTGCAAGAATTCACAGAATAAGCGTATATGCATTTGTGATTGGCTGATGGCTGTCACATGGTACAGGGAGAGTGGAAATAGACATAACTTTTAAAATTGTCAGAATAAAAATCTGCTTGGATTCTTGCACCTGGGCCCTAAGGTTTCTAGTTACGCCTCTGTGGACCAGCATTCTGCACCAAAAAAAAAATGCTCCCCATGCATTGTTTTGTACACATTCTACACACATCTATGTATAGACTGGCTGCTATGGGCCCTCCAACACTTGAGCTCTGGTGCCACTGCACCTGCTGCACCAATGGTAGTTCCGACCATGGTAAGGTTTTTACAAATCTGCCACAATTTTAGTAAAATAATGCTTTCATAGCTAAAACTTTCCCAGATTAATCTAACACCTCATGGTTTCAGGGTGCTTCAAGAAGTATGTGACCTTGAGACTCTACACTCTGTCTCCAAATGAAATAATTCTTATCCATCAGATCATACCTGTCAAAGTTCCCAGAACTGGACCTGGGAAGCATATTATTATAATGTAAAACCTGGATGAAATGTTAACAGAAGTACCAACTGCAGTGTGATCACAAGCAATATGTTAGAATACACAGTTAGGTTCATTTTCTTTATTAGTGGAAGATTATTTTTATTTAATATTTTTCTAAACCACTGTTGATATATTTGAGAATGAGATGACAAATGAGCATTTGAAATAAAAATATTTTATTTGTAAGTAAATGGTTGTGTTAACCATATTAGTTTCTTAATAATAAGAATTACAAAATCCCTTCAGGAAATGTGAAATACTATATTGTAATTGCAGAAGTCCCAGCTGTCACAGTCTGCATCACTGTCCTTCCTACAATTTAGTTTGCGTTGTGAAACCCCGACTGACCTCTTAGACAAGCCCTAGGGTTACTATAACCCTTCCCACAAAACAGCTATGATTCTGCCCCAGTCATCATAACCCCGCCTACAAACGCTTGACTCAGCCTAAGGGTTAGATTTATCAAGTAGCGGATGCTGCAATCTACCCCCGTAGTTTCAGGTTCCTCTGAAAATGAAGTTAAGAAGCAGCGCTCTTAAGACTGCTGCTCCTTAACTCGTCCGCCACATCTGTAGTGGCTGGCGGACAGCAATCATCCCGATTGGATACGATTGGGATGATTGACACTCCCCTGCTAGCAGTCAATTGGCCGCAAATGTGCAAGGGCGGCATTGCACAAGCATTTCACGAGAAATACTTGTGCAATGATAAATGCTGACAGCATATGCTGTCAGCATTTATCGATGTCCGCCTGCACAATGATAAATTGTCCCCTAAGCCTTAAATGGTATCTGGGAAATGCCTGGGGTATGTAAATGAGGTGATGATTGGATATTGACTGTTGATATATATTATCTATTTTGATATATCACATTATCAGATTTTTGCAAATAAACGCCTAGATTACAAGTCCTGCGTTATTAGGGGTGCGTTGCTAACTTGCAGTTTTTTCTCACCGCTCACTTTCCTACAGCGCTGGTATTACGGGTTTTTATCAACCCGGCGTTAACAGGCAAGAAGTGAGCATAGAGCAAAATTGTGCTCCACACTGCACTCCAATACCAGCGCTGCTTCAGTGAGTGGTGAGCTGGTTATACGTGCTCGTGCACGATTTTCCCATGGACATCAATGGGGAGAGCCGGCTGAGAAAAAGTCTAACACCTGCAAAAAAGCAGCGTAAAACTCAGTAACATCATTGATTCCTATTGGGAAACACATTTTATGTTTACACCTAACACCCTAACATGAACTCCCCTAATCTTACACTTATTAACCCCTAATCTGCTGTCCCCGACATCGCTGACACCTGTATTATAGTTATTAACCCTTAATCTGCTGCTCCGGAAATCGCCGCCACCTACATTATACTTATTAAACCCTAATCTCCCGCCCCCAACATCGCCGACACTTACATTATATTTATAAACCCCTAATCTACTGCCCCTAACATCGCCGACACCTACATTATATTTATTAACCCCTAATCTGCCGTCCCCAACGTCGCCGCCACTATACTAAAGTTATTAACCCCTAAACCTAAGTCTAACCCTATCCCTAACACCCCATAACTTAAATATAATTTAAATAAATCTAAATAAAATTAATATCATTAACTTCTTTATTCCTATTTAAAACTAAATACTTACCTGTAAAATAAACCCTAAGCTAGCTACAATATAACTAATAGTTACATTGTAGCTAGCTTAGGGTTTATTTTTATTTTACAGGCAAGTTTGTATTTATTTTAACTAGGTAGAATAGTTACTAAATAGTTATTAACTATTTACTAACTACCTAGCTAAAATAAATACAAATTTACATGTAAAATAAAACCTAACCTAAGTTACACTAACACCTAACACTGCACTACAATTAAATAACTTACCTAAATCAAATACAATTAAATTAAATACAATTAGCTAAATTACAAAAAAACCAAACACTAAATTACAGAAAATAAAAAACAAATTACAAGATATTTAAACTAATTACACCTAATCTAAGAGCCCTATCAAAATAAAATAAGCCCCACAAAATAAAAAAAACCCTAGCCTAAACTAAATTACCAATTGCCCCAAAGAAATCAGCTCTTTTACCTTTAAAAAAAATACAAACAACCCACCCAACAGTAAAACCCACCACCCACACAACCAACCCCCCAAATAAAACCCTAACTAAAAAAACCTAAGCTCCCCATTGCCCTGAAAAGGGCATTTGGATGGGCATTGCCCTTAAAAGGGCATTTAGTTCTATTGCTGCCCAAAGCCCTAACCTAAAAATAAAACCCACCTAATACACCCTTAAAAAATCCTAACACTAACCTCCGAAGATTCACTTACCGGGAGAAGTCTTCATCCAAACGGCAAGATGTCCTGAACGAAGCCGGCAGAAGTGGTCCTCCAGACGGGGAAAAGTGGTCCTCCAGATGGGCAGAAGTCTTCACCCAGACGGCATCTTCTATCTTCATCCTTCCGACGTGGAGCGGCTTCATCTTCAAGACATTCGGCGCGGAGCATCCTCTTCAATCGACGTCTTCTTCGGAATGAAGGTACCTTTAAGTGACGTCATCCAAGATGGTGTCCCTTAGATTCCGATTGGCTGATAGAATTCTATCAGCCAATCGGAATTAAGGTTGAAAAAATCCTATTGGCTGATGCAATCAGCCAATAGAATTGAGCTCGCATTCTATTGGCTGATTGGAACAGCCAATAGAATGCAAGCTCAATCCTATTGGCTGATTGGATCAGCCAATAGGATTGAAGTTCAATCCTATAGGCTGATTGCATCAGCCAACAGGATTTTTTCAACCTTAATTCCGATTGGCTGATAGAATTCTATCAGCCAATCGGAATCTAAGGGACGCCATCTTGGATGACGTCACTTAAAGGTACCTTCATTCTGAAGAAGACGTCGATTGAAGAGGATGCTTCGCGCCGGATGTCTTGAAGATGGAACCGCTCCGCGTCGGAAGGATGAAGATAGAAGATGCCGTCTGGGTGAAGACTTCTTCCCGTCTGGAGGACCACTTCTGCCCGTCTGGAGGACCACTTCTGCTGGCTTCGTTGAGGACATCTTGCCGGTAAAAGAGCTGATTTCTTTGGGGCAATGCCCCGCAAAAGACCCTTTTAAGGGCTATTGATAGTTTAGTTTAGGCTAGGGTTTTTTTTATTTTGGGGGGGCTTTTTTATTTTGATAGGGCTCTTAGATTAGGTGTAATTAGTATAAATATCTTTTAATTTCTTTTTTATTTTCTGTAATTTAGTGGTTTTTTTAATTTAGCTAATTGTATTTAATTTATTTAATTGTATTTAATTTAGGTAAGTTATTTAATTGTAGTGTAGTGTTAGGTGTTAGTGTAACTTAGGTTAGGTTTTATTTTACAGGTAAATTTGTATTTATTTTAGCTAGGTAGTTAGTAAATAGTTAATAACTATTCTACCTTGTTAAAATAAATACAAACTTGCCTGTAAAATAAAAATAAACCCTAAGCTAGATACAATGTAACTATTAGTTATATTGTAGCTAGCTTAGAGTTTATTTTATAGGTAAGTATTTAGTTTTAAATAGGAATCATTTAGTTATTAATTGTAGGTTTTATTAATATTTATTTAAATTATATTTAAGTAAGGGGGTGTTAGGGTTAGGGTTAGACTTAGGTTTAAAGGGTTAATACATTTAGAATAGTGGCGGCGACGTTGGGGGCGGGAGATTAGGGGTTAATAAGTATAATGTAGGTGGCGGCGATGTTAGGGGCGTCAGATTAGGGGTTAATAATATTGAACTAGTGTTTGCGAGGCGGGAGTGCGGCAGTTTAGGGGTTAATATGTTTATTCTAGTGGTGGCGATGTCTGGAGCGGCAGATTTGGGGTTAACAATTTTATTTTAGTGTTTGCAATGCGGGAAGGCCTCAGTTTAGGGGTTAATAGGTAGTTTATGGGTGTTAGTGTACTTTTTAGCACTTTAGTTATGAGTTTTATGCTATTGACTTTAAAATGTGTTACGAATCTTGGCGGTAGAGGCTGTACCGCTCACCTTTTGGCCTCCCAGGACAAACTCGTAATACCGGCACTATGGAAGTCCCATAGAAAAAAGCCTTTACGAAATTTACTTAAGTTGGTTTGCGGTAAGGCCAAAAAAGTGTGCGGTACACCTATACCTGCAAGACTCGTAATACCAGCGGGCGTAAAAAAGCAGCGTTAGGGCCTGATAACGCTGCTTTTTCACCTTAACACACAACTCATAATCTAGCCAAAAGTTAATACAATTTATGAGAACACTACTGTGCAAAAGTTTTAGGCAGATGTGAAAAAATGCTGTAAAGTAAAAATGCTTTTAAAAATAGAAATGTTAATAGTTTATTTTTATCAACTAACAAAATGCAAATTGAATGAACAGAAGAAAAATGTAAGTCAGCAGGTAGGTTGTTCCAAAATCTTGGAGAACTAACCACAGTACTTCTGTGCATTTAGGCAGCCTCTGTTGCCTCTGTCTCTTCATTTAATCCCAGACAAACTCAATGATGTTATCAGGGCTCTGTGGGTCCACTTCCAGGACTTGTTCGTCTTTACGCTGAAGATAGCTCTTAATGACTTTGGCTGTGTGTTTGGGGTCTTTATCATGCTGCTGAATAAATGTGGGCCTCCCTGATTATATTGCATGATGGATGAGTATCTGCCTGTACTTTTCAGCCTTGAGGTGACCATTAATGCTGACTCCTCAGTCCAGAGCACCTTCTGCCATTTTTCTTCACCCCAGTTCCTGTGTTTTAGTGCATAGTCGAGTTGCTTGGCCTTGTTTCCACATCAGAAATATGCAGGGCCGTCTTTAACACAGGGAAAAAGGGGCAGCTGCCAAGGGCCCAGTCTTTGTTGGGGGGCCCAAGAGTCCTAAAAAAAATATATATATTTTTTTTGGCTCATGGCAGACTGCTGATGTAATGTGCCATGGGGGGCACACACAGTCAGTCCTAATACTGTCACAGTCAAAAGTTCTCTGCTTATATTTATTTGTGAGAAACTGTGACAGAACGTGCTGTGTCATGTGACATGCCAAGCTAGTGCCATGTGCTGTTTTAGATGTGCACAGTGCAGCACTGAATGCTAAGCCCTAACTTGGCATCCAGCCAATCCCACTGCATCAGAAAAGATCCTGCTGGGGTTACCACTGTTACCAGGTAACTGCTCTGGTGGTGGGGATTGTTTCTGGGTAGGGCTGACTGTAGGTGCATGCAGCAGAAAGCTGGAGCGGCAGGCACATCAGGATTTGAACATCTGTTCTGCTCTCTTCAGTCTTCTTGAGGCTGTGTGACTCGTCTCACACTGCATCCATGCAGCCTTGGACAGACAGCATCCAGTCTGCTGATCCCCTTAGCCCTGCTCTTTCTGCTGTGGCCCTAAGATCAACTAACTGAAGTTTGTTAGGGGAACAGTGCTTTATAGAAAGGTGTCAGTGGGAAGAATAAGTGAGTGCACACACGCTCCCTCCCACGTGCAGCATTGTCTAGTGCAGGGTGAGAGGGAACTTGTTCCTAGCAAAGAAGTGACATGTGCTGCTGTGGCTGATGTATAGTGTCATGCTGATACTTCACACATTAAGTTAAGGTTTATTTTTATAGTTTTTTTTTTCTCTCTGTCTCAGATTTTACAGCTTCCAATAGTAGTTCTGCTGTTCCAGTCAGTAAACTTATATTTGTCTGCACCTCCATGCTTCCTCCTGAGTCTTTACCTTGCTTTGCTCCTGTTGGCTGCCCTAAATCTCTTTAACCAGCTAACCTCACACCAGAATCACATTCAAAAGCATATTAAATTAATTCACAGTGTTTATATATTTATTTACTTATTAGTACTGCTTAGGTCCAGTTTTACATATTGCAATTTATTTCATTTTTTTAAATGATTAGCTCAGCAGTGGATGATCCACTGCTGGGCTAATAATTTAAAAAAAATTATAACATAAAATGATTTAGTTGTTTTTTGGGATGTTGGGGTGGAGAGCGAAAATGCATGGGGGGGGGGCAAGAAAATGTTTGCTCAGAGTCCAGTCAGTATTAAAGACAGCCCTGGAAATATGGCTTTTTAATTGCAAGTCTTTCATTAAAACAACTTCTGACCAGAATTCTCCAGACAGTATATGGGAAGTAACAGGGTCCCACTGGTTTCTTCCAATTCTGAGCTGATGGCACTGCTGGACATCGTCTGATTGCAAAAGGAACTATGCATGATGTGTCTTACATCTGCTGCACAAAGTTCCCTTGTCTGCCCACTGTGTCTATGGTCCTCAACATTGTTTCACCAAGATTACGAGTTTTGCGGTAACAGAAGTGCATTGCTTATGAGCATTTTTTTTTTCAACGCTCCCTTAAGACAACGCTGGTATTACAGGTTTTTACAAACCCTGCGTTAGCCTCAAAAAAGTGAGCGGAGAGCAAAATTTTGCTTGACATCTCACTGTAATACCAGCGCTGCTTACGGTAGCGGTGAGCTGGCTAAACGTGCTTGTGCACGATTTCCCCATAGGAAACAATGGGGCTGAGCCGACTGAAAAAAAAACCTAACACCTGCAAAAAAGCAGCGTTCAGCTCCTAACGCAGCCCCATTGATTCCTATGGGGAAAGGAATTTTATGTTTACACCTAACACCCTAACATGAACCCTGAGTCTAAACACCCCTAATCTTACACTTAATAACCCCTAATCTGCTGCCCCCAACATCGCCGACACCTGCATTTTATTATTAACCCTTACTCTGCCGCTCCGGACACCGCCGCCACCTACATTATACCTATGAACCCCTAATCTGCTGCCCTCAACATCGCCGAACCCTACATTATATTTATTAACCCCTAATATGCCCCCAACGTCGTCACAACCTACCTACACTTATTAACCCCTAATCTGCCGCCGCCAATGTCGCCGCCATTATAATAAAGTTATTAACCCCTAAACCTAAGTCTAACCCTAACCCTAACACCCCCTAATTTAAATATAATTTAAATAAATCTAAATAATATAGCTAAAATTATTCCTATTTAAAACTAAAAACTTACCTATAAAATAAACCCCAAGCTAGCTACAATATAACTAATAGTTACATTGTAGCTAGCTTAAGATTTATTTTTATTTTACAGGCAACTTTGTATTTATTTTAACTAGGTACAATAGTTATTAAATAGTTATTAACTATTTAATAGCTACCTAGTTAAAATAACTACAAATTTACCTGTAAAATAAATCCTAACCTAAATTACAATTACACCTAACACTACACTATCATTAAATTAATTACATAAACTAACTACAATTAAATACAATTAAATTAAATAAACTAAAGTATGAAACCCCCCCCCACTAAATTACAGAAAATAAAAAAATTATTACAAGATTTTTAAACTAATTACACCTACCCTAATCCCCCTAATAAAATAAAAAAGCCCCCCAAAATAAAAAAAAATCCCTACCCTATACTAAATTACAAATAGCCCTTAAAAGGGCCTTTTGCGGGGCATTGCCCCAAAGTAATCAGCTCTATTACCTGTAAAAAAAAAATACAATACCCCCCCAACATTAAAACCCACCACCCACACACCCAACCCTACTCTAAAACCCACCCAATCCCCCCTTAACAAAACCTAACACTACCCCCTTGAAGATCACCCTACCTTGAGACGTCTTCACGCAGCCGGGCACAAGTGGACCTCCAGAGGGGCAGAAGTCTTCATCCGATCTGGGCAGAAGAGCTCCTCCAAGCGGCAGAAGTCTTCATCCAGACGGCATCTTCTATCTTCATCCATCCGGAGCAGAGCAGGTCCATCTTCAATCCAGCCGACGCGGAGCATCCTCATCAAACGAAGTCCAAGCGAAGAATGAAGGTTCCTTTAAATGATGTCATCCAAGATGGCGTCCCTTGAATTCTTACAGCCAATCGGAATTAAGGTAGGAAAAATCCTATTGGCTGATCCAATCAGCCAATAGGATTGAGCTCACATTCTATTGGCTGATTGGAACAGTCAATAGAATGCGACCTCAATCCTATTGGCTGATTGCCAATACAATTTAATTGTAGTTAATTGTAGTTAGTTTATGTAATTAATTTAATGATAGTATAGTGTTAGGTGTAATTGTAATTTAGGTTAGGATTTATTTTACAGGTAAATTTGTAGTTATTTTAACTAGGTAGCTATTAAATAGTTAATAACTATTTAATAACTATTGTACCTAGTTAAAATAAATACAAAGTTGCCTGTAAAATAGAAATAAATCTGAAGCTAGATACAATGTAACTATTAGTTATATTGTAGCTATCTTATGGTTTATTTTATAGGTAAGTATTTCGTTTTAAATAGGATTAATTTATTTAATTGTAGTAATTTTATTTTGTTTTATTTAAATTATATTTAAATTAGGGGGGTTAGACTTAGGGTTAGACTTAGGTTTAGGGGTTAAAAAATTTAATATAGTAGCGGCGACATTGGGGCGGCAGATTAGGGGTTAATAAATGTAGATAGGTGTCGGCGATGTTAGGGATGGCAGATTAGGGGTTAATAAAATGTAACTAATGTTTGCGAGGCGGGAGTGCGGCGGTTTAGGGGTTAATATATTTATTACAGTGGCAGCGATGTCCGGTCAGCAGATTAGGGGTTAAAAACTTTTTCTTTCATGTAATTAGCAAGAGTCCATGAGCTAGTGACGTATGGGATATACATTCCTACCAGGAGGGGCAAAGTTTCCCAAACCTCAAAATGCCTATAAATACACCCCTCACCACACCCACAATTCAGTTTTACAAACTTTGCCTCCGATGGAGGTGGTGAAGTAAGTTTGTGCTAGATTCTACGTTGATATGCGCTCCGCAGCAAGTTGGAGCCCGGTTTTCCTCTCAGCGTGCAGTGAATGTCAGAGGGATGTGAGGAGAGTATTGCCTATTTGAATGCAGTGATCTCCTTCTAAGGGGTCTATTTCATAGGTTCTCTGTTATCGGTCGTAGAGATTCATCTCTTACCTCCCTTTTCAGATCGACGATATACTCTTATATATACCATTACCTCTGCTGATTCTCGTTTCAGTACTGGTTTGGCTATCTGCTATATGTAGATGAGTGTCCTGGGGTAAGTAAGTCTTATTTTCTGTGACACTCCAAGCTATGGTTGGGCACTTTGTTTATAAAGTTCTAAATATATGTATTCAAACATTTATTTGCCTTGACTCAGAATGTTCAACTTTCCTTATTTTCAGACAGTCAGTTTCATATTTGGGATAATGCATTTTGATTTGACCATTTTTTCTTACCTTAAAATTTGACTTTTTCCCTGTGGGCTGTTAGGCTCGCGGGGGCTGAAAATGCTTCATTTTATTGCGTCATTCTTGGCGCGGACTTTTTTGGCGCAAAAATTCTATTTCCGTTTCCGGCGTCATACGTGTCGCCGGAAGTTGCGTCATTCTTTGACGTTATTTCGCGCCAAAAATGTCGGCGTTCCGGATGTGGCGTCATTTTTGGCGCCAAAAAGCATTTAGGCGCCAAATAATGTGGGCGTCTTATTTGGCGCGAAAAAATATGGGCGTCACTTTTGTTTCCACATTATTTAAGTCTCATTTTTTATTGCTTCTGGTTGCTAGAAGCTTGTTCTTTGGCATTCTTTCCCATTCCTGAAACTGTCATTTAAGGAATTTGATCAATTTTGCTTTATATGTTGTTTTTTCTCTTACATATTGCAAGATGTCTCACGTTGCATCTGAGCCAGAAGATACTACAGGAAAATCGCTGTCAAGTGCTGAATCTACCAAAGCTAAGTGTATCTGCTGTAAACTTTTGGTAGCTATTTCTCCAGCTGTTGTTTGTATTGATTGTCATGACAAACTTGTTAAAGCAGATAATATTTCCTTTAGTAAAGTACCATTGCCTGTTGCAGTTCCCTCAACATCTAAGGTGCAGAATGTTCCTGATAATATAAGAGATTTTGTTTCTGAATCCATAAAGAAGGCTATGTCTGTTATTTCTCCTTCTAGTAAACGTAAAAAATCTTTTAAAACTTCTCTCCCTACAGATGAATTTTTAAATGAACATCATCATTCTGATTCTGATGACTCCTCTGGTTCAGAGGATTCTGTCTCTGAGGTTGATGCTGATAAATCTTCATATTTATTTAAAATGGAATTTATTCGTTCTTTACTTAAAGAAGTTCTAATTGCTTTAGAAATAGAGGATTCTGGTCCTCTTGATACTAATTCTAAACGTTTAGATAAGGTATTTAAAGCTCCTGTGGTTATTCCAGAAGTTTTTCCTGTTCCTAATGCTATTTCTGCAGTAATTTCCAAAGAATGGGATAATTTGGGTAATTAATTTACTCCTTCTAAACGTTTTAAGCAATTATATCCTGTGCCGTCTGACAGATTAGAATTTTGGGACAAGATCCCTAAAGTTGATGGGGCTATTTCTACCCTTGCTAAACGTACTACTATTCCTACGTCAGATGGTACTTCGTTTAAGGATCCTCTAGATAGGAAAATTGAGTCCTTTCTAAGAAAAGCTTATCTGTGTTCAGGTAATCTTCTTAGACCTGCTATATCTTTGGCTGATGTTGCTGCAGCTTCAACTTTTTGGTTGGAAACGTTAGCGCAACAAGTAACACATCGTGATTCTCATGATATTATTATTCTTCTTCAGCATGCTAATAATTTTATCTGTGATGCCATTTTTGATATTATCAGAGTTGATGTCAGGTTTATGTCTCTAGCTATTTTAGCTAGAAGAGCTTTATGGCTTAAAACTTGGAATGCTGATATGGCTTCTAAATCAACTTTACTTTCCATTTCTTTCCAGGGTAACAAATTATTTGGTTCTCAGTTGGATTCCATTATTTCAACTGTTACTGGTGGGAAAGGAACTTTTTTACCACAGGATAAAAAATCTAAAGGTAAAAACAGGGCTAATAATCGTTTTCGTTCCTTTCGTTTCAACAAAGAACAAAAGCCTGATCCTTCATCCTCAGGAGCAGTTTCAGTTTGGAGACCATCTCCAGTCTGGAATAAATCCAAGCCAGCTAGAAAGGCAAAGCCTGCTTCTAAGTCCACATGAAGGTGCGGCCCTCATTCCAGCTCAGCTGGTAGGGGGCAGGTTACGTTTTTTCAAGGAAATTTGGATCAATTCTGTTCACAATCTTTGGATTCAGAGCATTGTTTCAGAAGGGTACAGAATTGGTTTCAAGTTGAGACCTCCTGCAAAGAGATTTTTTCTTTCCCGTGTCCCAGTAAATCCAGTAAAAGCTCAAGCATTTCTGAAATGTGTTTCAGATCTAGAGTTGACTGGAGTAATTATGCCAGTTCCAGTTCCGGAACAGGGGATGGGGTTTTATTCAAATCTCTTCATTGTACCAAAGAAGGAGAATTCTTTCAGACCAGTTCTGGATCTAAAAATATTGAATCGTTATGTAAGGATACCAACGTTCAAGATGGTAACTGTAAGGACTATCTTACCTTTTGTTCAGCAAGGGAATTATATGTCCACGATAGATTTACAGGATGCATATCTGCATATTCCGATTCATCCAGATCATTATCAGTTCCTGAGATTCTCGTTTCTGGACAAGCATTACCAATTTGTGGCTCTGCCGTTTGGCCTAGCTACAGCTCCAAGAATTTTTACAAAGGTTCTCGGTGCCCTGCTGTCTGTAATCAGAGAACAGGGTATTGTGGTATTTCCTTATTTGGACGATATCTTGGTACTTGCTCAGTCTTTACATTTAGCAGAATCTCATACGAATCAACTTGTGTTGTTTCTTCAAGATCATGGTTGGAGGATCAATTTACCAAAAAGTTCTTTGATTCCTCAGACAAGGGTAACCTTTCTGGGTTTCCAGATGGATTCAGTGTCCATGACTCTGTCTTTAACAGACAAGAGACGTCTAAAGTTGATTACAGCTTGTCGAAACCTTCAGTCACAATCATTCCCTTCGGTAGCCTTATGCATGGAAATTCTAGGTCTTATGACTGCTGCATCGGACGCGATCCCCTTTGCTCGTTTTCACATGCGACCTCTTCAGCTCTGTATGCTGAAGCAATGGTGCAAGGATTACACGAAGATATCTCAATTAATATCTTTAAAACCGATTGTTCGACACTCTCTAACATGGTGGACAGATCACCATCGTTTAATTCAGGGGGCTTCTTTTGTGCTTCCGACCTGGACTGTAATTTCAACAGATGCAAGTCTCACAGGTTGGGGAGCTGTGTGGGGATCTCTGACGGCACAAGGAGTTTGGGAATCTCAGGAGGTGAGATTACCGATCAATATTTTGGAACTCCGTGCAATTTTCAGAGCTCTTCAGTTTTGGCCTCTTCTAAAGAGAGAATCGTTCATTTGTTTTCAGACAGACAATGTCACAACTGTGGCATACATCAATCATCAAGGAGGGACTCACAGTCCTCTGGCTATGAAAGAAGTATCTCGAATTTTGGTTTGGGCGGAATCCAGCTCCTGTCTAATCTCTGCGGTTCATATCCCAGGTGTAGACAATTGGGAAGCGGATTATCTCAGTCGCCAAACGTTGCATCCGGGCGAATGGTCTCTTCACCCAGAGGTATTTCTTCAGATTGTTCAAATGTGGGAACTTCCAGAAATAGATCTGATGGCGTCCCATCTAAACAAGAAACTTCCCAGGTATCTGTCCAGATCCCGGGATCCTCAGGCGGAGGCAGTGGATGCATTATCACTTCCTTGGAAGTATCATCCTGCCTATATCTTTCCGCCTCTAGTTCTTCTTCCAAGAGTAATCTCCAAGATTCTGAAGGAATGTTCGTTTGTTCTGCTGGTAGCTCCGGCATGGCCTCACAGGTTTTGGTATGCGGATCTTGTCCGGATGGCCTCTTGCCAACCGTGGACTCTTCCGTTAAGACCAGACCTTCTGTCACAAGGCCCTTTTTTCCATCAGGATCTGAAATCCTTAAATTTAAAGGTATGGAGATTGAACGCTTGATTCTTGGTCAAAGAGGTTTCTCTGACTCCGTGATTAATACTATGTTACAGGCTCGTAAATCTGTATCTCGAGAGATATATTATAGAGTCTGGAAGACTTATATTTCTTGGTGTCTTTCTCATCATTTTTCTTGGCATTCTTTTAGAATACCGAGAATTTTACAGTTTCTTCAGGATGGTTTAGATAAGGGTTTGTCCGCAAGTTCTTTGAAAGGACAAATCTCTGCTCTTTCTGTTCTTTTTCACAGAAAGATTGCTATTCTTCCTGATATTCATTGTTTTGTACAAGCTTTGGTTCGTATAAAACCTGTCATTAAGTCAATTTCTCCTCCTTGGAGTTTGAATTTGGTTCTGGGAGCTCTTCAAGCTCCTCCGTTTGAACCTATGCATTCATTGGACATTAAATTACTTTCTTGGAAAGTTTTGTTCCTTTTGGCCATCTCTTCTGCTAGAAGAGTTTCTGAATTATCTGCTCTTTCTTGTGAGTCTCCTTTTCTGATTTTTCATCAGGATAAGGCGGTGTTGCGAACTTCTTTTGAATTTTTACCTAAAGTTGTGAATTCCAACAACATTAGTAGAGAAATTGTGGTTCCTTCATTATGTCCTAATCCTAAGAATTCTAAGGAGAAATCGTTGCATTCTTTGGATGTTGTTAGAGCTTTGAAATATTATGTTGAAGCTACGAAATCTTTCCGTAAGACTTCTAGTCTATTTGTTATCTTTTCCGGTTCTAGGAAAGGCCAGAAAGCTTCTGCCATTTCTTTGGCATCTTGGTTGAAATCTTTAATTCATCTTGCCTATGTTGAGTCGGGTAAAATTCCGCCTCAGAGAATTACAGCCCATTCTACTAGGTCAGTATCTACTTCCTGGGCGTTTAGGAATGAAGCTTCGGTTGACCAGATCTGCAAAGCAGCAACTTGGTCCTCTTTGCATACTTTTACTAAATTCTACCATTTTGATGTATTTTCTTCTTCTGAAGCAGTTTTTGGTAGAAAAGTACTTCAGGCAGCGGTTTCAGTTTGAATCTTCTGCTTCTGTTTTTCGTTAAACTTTATTTTGGGTGTGGATTATTTTCAGCAGGAATTGGCTGTCTTTATTTTATCCCTCCCTCTCTAGTGACTCTTGTGTGGAAAGATCCACTTCTTGGGTAGTCATTATCCCATACGTCACTAGCTCATGGACTCTTGCTAATTACATGAAAGAAAACATAATTTATGTAAGAACTTACCTGATAAATTCATTTCTTTCATATTAGCAAGAGTCCATGAGGCCCGCCCTTTTTTTGTGGTGGTTATGATTTTGTATAAAGCACAATTATTCCAATTCCTTATTTTATATGCTTTCGCACTTTTTTATCACCCCACTTCTTGGCTATTCGTTAAACTGAATTGTGGGTGTGGTGAGGGGTGTATTTATAGGCATTTTGAGGTTTGGGAAACTTTGCCCCTCCTGGTAGGAATGTATATCCCATACGTCACTAGCTCATGGACTCTTGCTAATATGAAAGAAATGAATTTATCAGGTAAGTTCTTACATAAATTATGTTATTTAAGTGTTTGCGATGTGGGGGGCTCGGTTTAGGGGTTAATAGGTAGTTTATGGGTGTTAGTGTACTTTTTAGCACTTTAGTTAAGAGTTTTATGTTACGACGTTAGCCCATAAAACTCTTAACTACTGACTTTTAAATGACAGGAGAGGGTCTACCGCTCACTTCTTCCAAGACTCGTAATACCGGCGTTAGGCAAATCCCATTAAAAAGATAGGATACGCAATTGACGTAAGGGGATTTGCGGTAAGCTCCAGTCGCGGAAGAAAAGTGAGCGGTACACCTGTACCTGCCAGACTTGTAATACCAGCGGGCGTTAAAAAGCAGCGTTGGGACCTCTCAACGCTGCTTTTTAACCCTAACACAAAACTCGTAATCTAGCAGTTTGTTTCTTTGTGCTTCTTCAGAAAAGCTTGGACAGCACAACTGGAAAACCCTGTTTGCCTTCAAATTTGTGCCTGGGAGAGATCTTGCTTATGCAGTATAACTACCTGTTGTCTTGTTGCTGTGTTCAGTTTACCATGGTGTATGACTTTTGACATTAAACTGTCTTCAGCAACCTCACCTTGTTATAGTGTTGCCACCTCGGCCATGTTTTCCTGGACGCTTATGAGTTACACATGCTGTAAGGTAAACAGGACTAAACATGTACTGTGCCTCTAGATCAGTGATTTGCAACCTTTTTTTGGCACACCACCATCCCAAAATTTTACAAAATCACACATTGTAGCCTAATACAGGATATATATACAGTATATAGTATACAGTATATATTGTAGCCTAATACAGGATATATATACAGTATATAGTATACAGTATATATAAATAAATATATATATATATATATCAAAAACAAAAATAATCAGCGCTTGAAGTATATATACAATCTGCTGGTCTCAATATATATTCTCATCCACTAGTAAGAATAAATATTTTATATATAGATGTATATATATGTATGTATGAGACAATATACAGTTTGCGTAGCTAGCAGTCTTATTTAGATGGACAGTCTGTGGGTGTACAATATTCCATATAGTCCACAATACTAGTTCTCGTGTGCTATAGGTGAAAAGGCAGCCCGTCTGATAGAAAGATGATCCCCCGCAAGGTGAGGTTCCTCTCGATTTGTCTGAAAAAGTATAGAAAGAGACAGGCGCACAGGGGCACACTTCGTGTAATACGTTCACAATCAGTGTATAGATAACAGTGGGGGAAATATCCACGCTCACCTGGTGTACCCTCAAGTAGTGAGGTACTTTAAATGCCCTTCTGTTGGTATACTCTGTTCCTTTGCACCCTTTCCGTTTGTCCACACTCGTTCAGTGCTTGGTACGTCTCCAGCAGGTCACCGTAGTCCGTTGCACCCACTATACATATAATACCCCCTTACTCCCTATTCTACTGGCAACGGACTACGGCGCAGGGGACGGCGTTGCACCAGCAGCTCACAAGAGCTCCTGGTGCAATGCTGAATACGGAGAGCGTATTGCTCTCCGCATTCAGGGAGGTATGTCGGACCTGATCCGCACTGTCGGATCAGGTCCGACATACCTTTGATAAATACCCCACATAGTGTGATCTGAAGATCAGCCTTCAAATAGTGTGTCACACTGTCACACAGTTGAACATTTCTTTTCAGTGATTATTTTGTTTCTAGGATCACCTAGTTTTCTTTCTTTGGTAGGCATTTAAAGAATAGGCAGAATAACAATGAACCTCCTGCAGTTAGTACAATGGCCCTAAGCAAAGTGCAGCTCAAATTTCATGAAATTACTGAACGTGGAATTTTCCACGAAGATTTTTGTTTTCAGGAACACACCCACTTAACAAGCAGTCAAAGCTCAGCTGCAGTAAAACGTCATTACATTGTTTATATTGTTAATAAAGGTGTGTCCTTATGTAACTAAAGAAAACTGTACTTTTTATTGTAGTATTTACATACTTCACACTCAGTTCTATTAGATCTGAGAGTATATCTATTTACCTTTATACTGTATGGTTATTTAACCAAGCATTACAGTGCATTAGTAGTATATTTAAAGGGAAAGTAAACACCAAGACATTTCTGTTTCTGAAGTCTTTTTATAGAATAACATATCATCCAAGTTTTTGCTGAACTGTTTTATTGCTAAGATATTGATGATGTTTGCTTTTTGTTTAGTGATACTCAGGGCCGGATTCATAATAAGGCAGAGTAGGCAGGTGCCTACAGACGTCTTCCACAGAGGGGCCCTTGTCTCTGCCTATTATAAATACTGGTCATCCGGCAACCTTAACTAAGATGGCCGTCAGCAGTGAAATGCAGTGGCCCTCTTTGTTAATTGTTAAGGTTGCCACGAGTGTTACACATGCGCAGAATCCGGCTTCCCCATGCATTCGCCATGCTTGCTGCGGCCTGAACAAAGATGGCCTGGGCTGTAATCCGGCCCTGGGGATACTAAGGGCAACACAAAAACCTTAGAGGTTCAGATGTGGCCTCAGGCTTTGGGCAGCCCTGGGATAAAGTGTGCCCTATTCACTCACATGGACCATTAGGAATTTAGTTTCAGTATCACCTGGCAATCCAATTCTAGTTTTAACGTTCAATACAACATTTTGGAATGCACTCTCATTATTTAATTTGCCCCCCTCTCATAATTTAAATGGTGGTTTATCCTGTGCACCAGAGACTGTGTTCTGCATCAGTCTTTCTCATTTCCAGTCATCAGGACCCTTAACAGGCCAGATATTCATTATATCTTAACTAGAGCACATGTGAAATAATCAGCTGATCAATAACCATGGTTACTAACCTGGTTTCACCCATCAGCTGATTATTTCCCCTGTGCTCTAGTTAAGATATAATGAATATCTGGCCTGTTTAGGGTCCTGACAATTAGAGTTGGGAAACACTGTTCTACATGATACCGAATTCTGACCCTGCGTTCTACACAGTGATTGTTTAATAAGTGACTTAGCTCATTTATATACAGTATGTCTATAATTGGTTACATCAAAGAAGATAAGATAATAAAAACATTGTTGGTACTACAGGTCTTTCTTTCTCACAAATACAATGAATATATAAAAAGTGCTTTAGCGTTACATTTTCCACAGAAGTTATAGCCAGAGACTGGTAATACCTATGCTCTAGGATTCCTAGGACTGTTGAAGAAATGATTCCAATCACATCGATGACACAGTTTACACCACTCAAGATGGTGTTATATAAACATAACTAAAAAAAATACGCTTAACAGATAAATCATTTTAACATAATTATTCACTTTAAATTATTTCAAGTAAATCAACAGCGATTACAGTTCTTTAAAGCAATATTTTTCACCCTCAAAACAGGTTTGTACCAGCAGTTAATTCAAAGTAGCGTGAACAGCCATATCATAAATATCAAAGGTTCAATGTGTTCCCCAGCATGTTAACTAATGTTAAGTGTGTTGACCTAAAAGTCTGTACTAAAACAACACCTGACATCCATGGCTTAAAGCAAACATTTTAATGGTTGAAATCCATTATCCTTTCAATAACATTCAGGCATTTGTTGCTCTAGGTATAAGCTTTACCATTCCTCCCAGAATTCTAAGTGCTCTGACTTGAGGTATAAAGCTATTAGTGGGTGTGTTGCTGCCCAACCCTGTTACGTTTAATGTTATTGTCACTGGAGACACAAAGTTCAAAGTCTGAAGAAAAAATAAATAAAAATATAGCAGCACTGAGCAATGTCCGGGTTCTTTGAGGAACTGGAAGGTTTAGTTTTAAAAGTACAATGTGAACTTCTTTGTACTCAAGATAAATATTTAAATCAGGTTTTTAAATTGATGCTAATGTTATATTCCATTCTAAATTGTTATTTTCAAGGTATTATGTTTCCTGGATTATGTAGTTTTATTATATCAAATAACCAACAAATAATGGATTTTTTAAAAATAATTTTTAACTAAAACTCACACACATTTAGAACACCCCCTACACATCTTTTAACTTACTTAATGGGACAGGAAACCCCAAAATTTTATTTTGTGATTCAGATAGAACATACGATTTGAAACAACTTTCCAATTTTCTTCTATGATCAACTTTGCTTCATTCTCTTGATATCTTTTGCTGTGGGAACAATAGCAGCTAGCTGAATGCGTCTAGCTAGCCAATCACAAGAGACAAATGTGTGCAGGCACCAATCAGCACTATTGTAGTATATGTGCATATTCTTTTTCAACAAGGGATATTAAGAGAACAAAGCACATTTAAAAATAGAAGTGAATTTAAAAGTGTCCTAAATAAATCCTGCAAGTTTAATATTGACTTTCCTATTCCTTTAAAATTGTCAATATATAATAAGCTTGTCCACCAGATACCAAGGGAACACCATAAGGCCATGTCCTAACATTAATATTCACTTGTCACAGGAACTGACATACTATTTGGATCATACTTTTTCTTTTCTTTTTCAAAATAGAGTCTGGCTCTCTTTAAAAGAGCTTAAAAAAAAAAATACAGTCTCAAATTTGAGGAAAACAAAAAGATCAGCCAAGCATACGTTTGGGGTAAATTGGCCGTTTATAGAACTAAAACATCAGTGTATTTGAGCAGGTAAATGTATGCAGAAAAATGAGATTGTTATTCTGGAAATCTAAAGGGATATGAAACACTTTGGGATTGTAAAATCTAACTAGTGAATTGTAAAACACATTTTTTTCTCCCTAATTGGCATCAGCAGAAATGATCAGATAAGGAACTGCAAAACGCTGTTGCTAACAAAATGACAGTGGCAAGCTGTGTCTGCTCAAGTAGCAAGTATTGCTTTAAAAGACAACGTCCATTTTACCTGCTGGGATGAATTAACCCTTTAAGCCATCATGACATAGGTACTTTGACGCAGGGTACTTTTCCTAGCGTACCCTGTTGACGTAGTACCTACATTAAACATTCTGCTCATGCTGCCGTCCCAGATGTGAGCTTTGACAGCTAAAATCGCAGCCAGAGGCAGAAGGCAGCTACCTTCATATGGTAAAAATCTCACTGATTGTGCTCCTTTTACTATATGAAGGCAGATCGCCGATGCAAACAGCTTGTGGTGCTGCCATAGAGGGTGTGGGAGGAAAGGAGGGAGGCGGGGGCACATCAAGGGAAAGGAGGAAGGTGGGTTCCCTACCTATAGAAAACTTTTTTTGGAGAGGGAGGGGAAGGGATGAGCTGTTACACTACAGAAATTGATGAAGGAGGGGGGAGGGAAACCCCAGTGACAGTGATTGGTTGGGGAGATTGCTACAGTACAGAATTTGTTTTTTATATAAATAATACAAAAATATATAAAATAAATAAAATGGTGGCTATTAGATAGAGGGGGAGGGTTAGAGAATTGTTGAGTGGGGCCAGGGAAGTGGGTGGATGAGGAGGGTTTCCTACACTACAGAAATGTAAAACATACAGGGAGTGCAGAATTATTAGGCAAGATGTATTTTTGAGGATTCATTTTATTATTGAACAACAACCATGTTCTCAATGAACCCAAAAAACTCATTAATATCAAAGCTGAATAGTTTTGGAAGTAATTTTTAGTTTGTTTTTAGTTATAGCTATTTTAGGGGGATATCTGTGTGTGCAGGTGACTATTACTGTGCATAATTATTAGGCAACTTAACAAAAAACAAATATATACCCATTTCAATTATTTATTTTTACCAGTGAAACCAATATAACATCTCAACATTCACAAATATACATTTCTGACATTCAAAAACAAAACAAAAACAAATCAGTGACCAATATAGCAACCTTTCTTTGCAAGGACACTCAAAAGCCTGCCATCCATGGATTCTGTCAGTGTTTTGATCTGTTCACCATCAACATTGCGTGCAGCAGCAACCACAGCCTCCCAGACACTGTTCAGAGAGGTGTACTGTTTTCCCTCCTTGTAAATCTCACATTTGATGATGGACCACAGGTTCTCAATGGGGTTCAGATCAGGTGAACAAGGAGGCCATGTCATTAGATTTTCTTCTTTTATACCCTTTCTTGCCAGCCACGCTGTGGAGTACTTGGACGCGTGGGATGGAGCATTGTCCTGCATGAAAATCATGTTTTTCTTGAAGGATGCAGACTTCTTCCTGTACCACTGCTTGAAGAAGGTGTCTTCCAGAAACTGGCAGTAGGACTGAGAGTTGAGCTTGACTCCATCCTCAACCCGAAAAGGCCCCACAAGCTCATCTTTGATGATACCAGCCCAAACCAGTACTCCACCTCCACCTTGCTGGCGTCTGAGTCGGACTGGAGCTCTCTGCCCTTTACCAATCCAGCCACGGGCCCATCCATCTGGCCCATCAAGACTCACTCTCATTTCATCAGTCCATAAAACCTTAGAAAAATCAGTCTTGAGATATTTCTTGGCCCAGTCTTGACGTTTCAGCTTGTGTGTCTTGTTCAGTGGTGGTCGTCTTTCAGCCTTTCTTACCTTGGCCATGTCTCTGAGTATTGCACACCTTGTGCTTTTGGGCACTCCAGTGATGTTGCAGCTCTGAAATATGGCCAAACTGGTGGCAAGTGGCATCTTGGCAGCTGCACGCTTGACTTTTCTCAGTTCATGGGCAGTTATTTTGCGCCTTGGTTTTTCCACACGCTTCTTGCGACCCTGTTGACGAATTTGAATGAAACGCTTGATTGTTCGATGATGACGCTTCAGAAGCTTTGCAATTTTAAGAGTGCTGCATCCCTCTGCAAGATATCTCACTATTTTTGACTCTTCTGAGCCTGTCAAGTCCTTCTTTTGACCCATTTTGCCAAAGGAAAGGAAGTTGCCTAATAATTATGCACACCTGATATAGGGTGTTGATGTCATTAGACCACACCCCTTCTCATTACAGAGATGCACATCACCTAATATGCTTAATTGGTAGTAGGCTTTCGAGCCTATACAGCTTGGAGTAAGACAACATGCATAAAGAGGATGATGTGGTCAAAATACTAATTTGCCTAATAATTCTGCACTCCCTGTATATGTATTAAAAAAATCCCTAAACTGCATACTAGCAGACTGTCTGCCAGTACCTTAGATGGTGGTTACCAGTGAGGGGTGAGGGAGGGAAGAGAGCTATGTGGGATGGATCAGGTAGGGATCAGGAGGTGGGAGGTGTCTGGTGGGAGGGTAATCTCTACACTACATTTAAAAAAAACCTTACAAGCTACCTGATTAACCTCTTTATTGCTGGAAATTTCAGAAGTGTGGTACGCATCTGCAATTAGTGGCCTTCTAATTACAAAAACTAATGGCAAAGCCATGTATGTTTGCTATTTCTGAAAAAGGGGATCTCAGAGAAGCTTTTACAACCATTTGTGTTATGACTGCACAAGCGGTATGTAAATAAATTCAGTGAGAAACCCAAAGTTTGTGAAAAAGTGAACAATTTTTTAAATATGATCGTATTTGGCAGGGAAACAGTGTCATGAAAAACCCAAAAATGGGCCTAGATAAATACTTTGGGTTTTTATATAGTTTTGAAAGGTAACTAAAAAAACAAGACAAGAATTTTATGGGTGGAAAATATAACGTAATACATATACATCCCTCCTCAGTGCTGCTATAAATAAAATATATATTGTTGTTACCCTCTGCATAATGTCTGTATATTTCACTGGAACAACAAATTTAGTTTAAAATCAACAATTCATTGCAAATAATTTCCCGGATCTGTAGGAGTAGGCTGTTCTAGTCAGCTGT
The DNA here is from genome assembly GCF_027579735.1 of Bombina bombina. Lineage (NCBI taxonomy): Eukaryota > Metazoa > Chordata > Amphibia > Anura > Bombinatoridae > Bombina > Bombina bombina. The sequence goes on along the minus strand of NC_069504.1, from coordinate 397,721,706 downwards.
TCATAGTGAGTTCCTGGAACAATGAACATCTGCTAATGTGAGATACAATGTTTTAAGTGCATATGACAACCAAGTGTTGTCATCCTGGGGGGGAGCACTTTCGGAGCTCATTATGGCCCTCCTTAATTTAGTCCCACATCCCTAGTGGCCAAGTGGACTGGCATCACCCATGCATGGTGACATCTTCAGGCCCTGAAAACCTGGAAATGCCGGGCAGCTGCACAGGACTTAAAGAACCAGTAAATCATTTGCATAATTAACAAATGCATGATAAAAAGACAATGCAATAGCACATCAATAAACTACAAACCACTACTCAATATGAGGTTATAGGCTGTTAGACAAGCAATTTAAAACATGGAGATAAACTCCATTAAAGGCTCCCCTGACGCACGTTTTACTAACACTTCTTCAGAGGGCGTTTGTAGTTTATAGATAGATGAAAGTTAATTCAGCTCCTGGATTGAAGTATTTTAGCATAAATTCATTTGAATCATCTATGTGACAACTTACAGAATCTCAGTATATAGCACCAATCACCTCTGCACCAGATTATTCAAACTAGGCTGAGACAATGCGGCCGATTTAACAAGCCCAATGCATCTGTTTCTGCGGGAGCCTTCAGGCTCGCCAGAAACAGTAGTTAAGAACCAGCAGTCTTAAGACACCTGCTCCTTAACTCGTCCGCTGCCTTTGAGGCTGTGGACATCAATCCGCCCGATCATATACGATCGGGTTGATTGACACCCCCTGCTAGCGGCCGAATGGCCGCTAATCTGCAAGGGACGGCATTGCACAAGCAGTTCACCAGAACTGCTTGTGCAATTTTAAATCCCGACAGCGTATGCAGATCATGTCGGACAGGCACTTGATAAATCGGCCCCAATGTGTTTTTAATATGGTTTGAATGGCAATTGTGTGTATGAATTGTAATGACTATCACTTCATTTTCTTTTAACAAGTGCTAATAAAAGCTATGTTTTACTTTTAGTGATAATAATATAATTTAGCTATACTCTTTAAAATTTTAAAGGTGTACACAAATTTCTTTTGTCAAGCTCTTTTTGACTTAGTTATCTCAGTAAAACTTATAACAGGTCATTGTTGTTTTAAAATCCATAAGTCCCTCTTTAAAATAAAGTCACTATAAAGTTTTTTATCGCAAAGTAATCACTTGGTTATTGTGATCAACTGGCATGTATATATGTGAATTTATTTAAATGGACAGTATACACTCATTTTCATATAACTGCATGTAATAAACATTACTATAAAGAATAAGATGCACAGATACTGATATAAAAATCCGATATAAAACTGTTTAAAAACTTACTTAGAAGCTGTCAGTGTGGCTGGAAAGCCCACTGCAAGTGGCAAATAAGACATCCCCCCTCCCCCCTTCTTTTGCATATGAAAAGACCCTTTACACAAACAGGAGCAAGCTGGAGAAGGTAGCTGACGGTATTCACATAAAACTTTGGGGCTTGGTTAGGAGTCTGAAAATCAGAGCAATGTTATTTAAAAATAAGCAAAACTATACATTTATTAAAAAAAAAAAAAACTATGGGCTATATTAATAGATCATCTACAAAACATGTATGCAAAGAAAAAATGAGTGTATAATGTCCCTTTAAGTAGAGGCTCATTGGAAACCCTATGTTCAGATGAAAGTTATAAAAAGATACCCAAAGGCCCTTATTTATAAGGCTAACTCCTCCTTCTTTTAACTATAGATTTTAGAAAAAACACAAAAACGCACTATTTTATACAACCTTGTTTATTAAAATATTATTAAAGGTATAATTTTTTTAAACACATTTTGTTGACAGGTTCTCATGTGTCATGTTTATGTACAGTATATCCTATATATAAAAGGCCAGGTATGTTTGTCCGAACCGAAGCTGTCATCTGCAGTAGAGACTGCAACGCAAGACAAACATACCTGGCCTGGCCGTAAGGATGCGTGAGAATCAGACAGCAGAGAGGGTGGGCGGGAGTGGGCATGACAGGGAGTGACCGAGCAACAGCGGGTGTGGCATGGGGCGTGACGTGGCTGGACGGGTGGGACTGCTTAACTGCAGAAAATGGCCCATGCACACGGGCTTTAGGACTAGTATAAAATAATGGTATAGTTTTAATTTGCTGGGTCTGTTGAATAAATCAATATATAGGTATGTGTTTTTCACTGAAAAAATACAGTGGGTTGAAGCATCTAAAAACTCCCAAACAGCTCAACACATGAGTGGAAATGGATCAGCACAGGAGTGAAAATGGCTCAATTAAGTAAAATTAAGTAATTTGTCTATCAACTCATTATCAAATGTTACAATAGTATGGACAATAGCTAACATACACTATATCCTTTACCTGTATTTATACATATCCTTAGTCTTCACACCAAGCGCAAGGCCCCAGCTGTATAGTCGCACACTACTCTAGACATGCCCATACCCAATAAATAACCTCTTACACAAATAGAGGGACGTTACCCCTACCACATCGGCACCATTACTGGTGGATGATGTGTGAGTCATCCACCTTTTGTTTAAAAAAAATCAAAATGTGGTCACATGACAGCACCACAGTAGCAATAAAAACAATAGTATCAATACCCTTAACCCTGTTCATCTATATTTATAAAAAAATTACCCTAAAAAAGACGTTACAAAAATACAAAATGTTTACATGAAATATCAGGAACAACTTATATCCAAAAACAACACTTATAAATTTTCTTCATGCCAATTGCACTATAAAAGAAAACCTAGCAGAGAGGAAACAGACTGAGTACATTGCATGCCACAATACATTCTTCATTTAGGCGTTCCCATTGTTCAACATGTAGATATACTTTTTGTTTTTATAGTAACAGTGGTGCTGTCAGTAACATGGCCTTGTTTGGTTGATGGTGGATGGTGGATGAAGCACATAGCGTCTGCCAGTAATGGTCCCGATGCGTTAGGGGTAATTCCCCTCTTTTCATGCAATAGGTTATGTATTGGGTATAAGTATGTCTATAGTATCATTCAGCTAGACGGCTAGGTCCTTACACTTAGCGCGAAGGCTAAGAATATCTATAAATTCAGGTAAAAGATTATTAAAATTCAGCCAGATTACGAGTTTTGAGTGCTATAGGGAATTAAGGACCGCAGCATTTTCGGCGGTATTTCACTCCCTATAGCGCTGGTATTACAAGTTTAAAAAAAGCCGGCGTTTGCAGGCAATATGGCTGCGTTGAGCTCCATACCACACACAAATACCAGCGCTGCTTTGAGCTGCTGTTACGTGCTCGTGCACGATTTCCCCATAGACAACATTGGGAAGAGCCGGCTAAAAAAAAGGCTAACACCTGCAATCACTGAGCGTAAAGCTCCGTAACGCAGCGCCATTGATGTCTATGGGGAAATTTATTTTTATGTTTAAACCTAACACCCTAACATAAACCCGGAGTCTAAACACCCCTTATCTGCTGCCCCCAACATCGCCGCAACCTACATTACTGTTATTAACCCCTAATCTGCTGCTCCCAAAATCGCCCCAACCTACATTACTGTTATTAACTCCTTATCTGCTGCCCCCAAAATCGCCACAACCTAACTACACTTATTAACCCCTAATCTGCTGCCCCCAATGTCGCCGCCACTATACTAAAGTTATTAACCCCTAAACCTAACCCTAATGTAACCCTAACACCCACTAACTTTAACATAATTAAAATAATTCCAAATAAAAATTACAATTAATACCTAAATTATTCCTATTTAAAAATAAATACTTACCTGTAAAATAAAACCTAAGCTAGCTACAATATAACTAATAGTTACATTGTAGCTATCTTAGGTTTTATTTTTATTTCACAGGTAAGTTTGTATTTATTTTAACTAGGTAGATTAGTTATTAAATAGTTATTAACTATTTACTAACTACCTAGTTAAAATAAAAACAAATTTACCTGTAAAATAAAACCAAACCTGTCTTACAGTAAAACCTAACATTACACTAAAATTAAATAAATTACATTAATCAAATACAATTAACTAAATTACAAAAAAAATAAACACAAAATAAAAAATAAATGATCAAATATTTAAACTAATTATTCCTAACCTAATAGCCCTATCAAAATAAAAAAGCCCCCCAAAATAATAAAACCCCTATCTTAAACTAAACTGCCAATAGCCCTTAAAAGGGCCTTTTGCGGGGCCCAAAGATATCAGCTCTTTTACCTGGCAAATAAAAATACAAACATCCCTCCCAACAGTAAAACCCACCATTCACACAACCAAACCCCCCCAAATAAAATTCTATCTAAAAAACCTAAGCTACCCATTGCCCTGAAAAGGGCATTCGGATGGGCAGTGCCCTTAAAAGGGCATTCAGCTCTTTTACATTGCCCAAACCCTAAGCTAAAAATAAAACCCACCCAATAAACCCTTAATAAAACCTAACACTAACCCTCGAAGATCCACTTACAGTACTGGAAGACCGGACATCCATCCTCATCCAGCCGGCGAAGTCCTCATCTAAGCGGCAAGAAGTCCTCAATGAAGCCGGGAGAAGTCTTCATCCAAGCGGCAAGAAGTCATCATCCAGTGGGCAGAAGTATTCATCCAGACGGCATCTTCTATCTTCATCCTTCCGGCACGGAGCATCTCCATCTTCAAGACATCCGGTGCGGAGCATCCTCTTCATACGGACCCAGCCGTACACTGAAGGTTCCCTTTAAGGGACGTCATCCAAGATGGCGTCCCTTGAATTCCGATTGGCTGATATAAAGAGAAAAAAGTAAATATAAAGTTGCATACAATTGCCTGTTCTATCTGAATCATGAAAGAAAAAAAAACTGTGTTTCATGTCCCTTTAAAATATATTGGACTTAAATCGGGGAGTGACTTTTTGGAAATTGCTATGTTATAAATTGTGTGCTGTTGCTGAAGTGTGTGCGAGTGTGCTGATGAGTCTCTCTTAATATGTTATAGATATGTGCAATTCGTTTCGGATCGATTCGGAAATTCAGAAAATTCTGCAAATTCGGATATTCGGATCGATCCGAATTTCCGAATTAAAATACTGCCGAATTTACCGAATAAATCAGAATAAGTCCGGATTTATTCAGTAAATTCGGATGGCCATGGATTACACTAGTATTGTACAGTATATTAGGCTATATCACTCTGCTATGGGTTACACCTAATATACAGATTCAGTGAAAAAAGAGATGGCGCTTAAACTGGAATCCTAATAGCCTAGTCAGAAAACTACTCCTCAGTAGTTTAAAAAGTGGCTAGTTAAACAAGAAAATACAGACTGGTGCTATAAAATAGCTAGGATTTGGCTACCAAGTGATGATGTGTATTAAAAATATAAATAAATAATATAGGTGACTCTAATGTGAAAATAATATTCGTATTAATTAATACTCTTCATTAGTGAATTTGTAAAATTAATATTTCTATATACCATAAGTGATCAGATGAATATCTATATAGTATTGCCTACGATGACTCCGTTAGTAAATAACTAAGGCGTAAATATTAGGGAAAAAACCCGATGTGGAATAAACTCAGTACTGTTTTCAGCAGTTATTAAATATAAAAAGGACTAGGAACCAAATATATATATATATAGAATATTTATTCTAGACACTTAAAATTATATAAAAAGCATACATAGTACGTGTAATAAAATAGAATTCTAAAAGATCACGGGACGTCTCCCTAGTACGGATATAAAAAAAGGTTGAAGCCGGCTTTAAATAATGCAAAGGTGATTTGACCGTATGTGAAAAATCGTTCCTGTTAAATGAAAGTCATAAGTATAATAAGGTACCTTACTATGTTGTGCAGGACAGAAGTAAACAGTTGGGTCAAGTATCTGTTCTGTTTACTACCTTCGGCTGGATAAGGTAACTGTTCCTTTCGTTATCTATGGAGTCTGTGTCCATCTGGGTCGTTCGCGGTTAAATACAAAACCGCACACCTTCAACGTTATTGGTGGTTTCTGTGCTACACCCCTCTTCTGATTGGTTTGAGGGATACAGAAGTGGAAACTTTTACGGAGGTGATGAATTGCAAATGAAAAATAGTAGCAGACTACCTGTTAGCGAATCTCTTGGATTAAAACAATTGTTAAACACAGGTACCCTGTTAAAGGACACAATCAGATGCGGTAATTCTAAGTTCTTTTTCCGTGGGCACTGGTTCTGTGCTGATCAGATCCTTTATCCTCTAAGCGGCCTTATCTCCGAAATCATAGAAATTAAAGAGTCCACAGGAGATTGGATCGCAGCTGAACGTTTGTAGATTGTGGAGTGTCCCACTAGTAGATGCAGAGCAACAAAACTGGAGTATTTCTACGCGTTTCACCCTATGAGGGCTTTATCAAGAATTAAAGCCGGCTTCAACCTTTTTTTATATACGTACTAGGGAGACGTCCCGTGATCTTTTAGAATTCTATTTTATTACACGTACTATGTATGCTTTTTATATAATTTTAAGTGTCTAGAATAAATATTCTATATATACAGGGAGTGCAGAATTATTAGGCAAGTTGTATTTTTGAGGATTAATTTTATTATTGAACAACAACCATGTTCTCAATGAACCCAAAAAACTCATTAATATCAAAGCTGAATAGTTTTGGAAGTAGTTTTTAGTTTGTTTTTAGTTATAGCTATTTTAGGGGGATATCTGTGTGTGCAGGTGACTATTACTGTGCATAATTATTAGGCAACTTAACAAAAAACAAATATATACCCTTTTAAATTATTTATTTTTACCAGTGAAACCAATATAACATCTCAACATTCACAAATATACATTTCTGACATTCAAAAACAAAACAAAAACAAATCAGTGACCAATATAGCCACCTTTCTTTGCAAGGACACTCAAAAGCCTGCCATCCATGGATTCTGTCAGTGTTTTGATCTCTTCACCATCAACATTGCGTGCAGCAGCAACCACAGCCTCCCAGACACTGTTCAGAGAGGTGTACTGTTTTCCCTCCTTGTAAATCTCACATTTGATGATGGACCACAGGTTCTCAATGGGGTTCAGATCAGGTGAACAAGGAGGCCATGTCATTAGATTTTCTTCTTTTATACCCTTTCTTGCCAGCCACGCTGTGGAGTACTTGGACGCGTGTGATGGAGCATTGTCCTGCATGAAAATCATGTTTTTCTTGAAGGATGCAGACTTCTTCCTGTACCACTGCTTGAAGAAGGTGTCTTCCAGAAACTGGCAGTAGGACTGGGAGTTGAGCTTGACTCCATCCTCAACCCGAAAAGGCCCCACAAGCTCATCTTTGATGATACCAGCCCAAACCAGTACTCCACCTCCACCTTGCTGGCGTCTGAGTCGGACTGGAGCTCTCTGCCCTTTACCAATCCAGCCACGGGCCCATCCATCTGGCCCATCAAGACTCACTCTCATTTCATCAGTCCATAAAACCTTAGAAAAATCAGTCTTGAGATATTTCTTGGCCCAGTCTTGACGTTTCAGCTTGTGTGTCTTGTTCAGTGGTGGTCGTCTTTCAGCCTTTCTTACCTTGGCCATGTCTCTGAGTATTGCACACCTTGTGCTTTTGGGCACTCCAGTGATGTTGCAGCTCTGAAATATGGCCAAACTGGTGGCAAGTGGCATCTTGGCAGCTGCACGCTTGACTTTTCTCAGTTCAAGGGCAGTTATTTTGCGCCTTGGTTTTTCCACACGCTTCTTGCGACCCTGTTGACTATTTTGAATGAAACGCTTGATTGTTCGATGATCACGCTTCAGAAGCTTTGCAATTTTAAGAGTGCTGCATCCCTCTGCAAGATATCTCACTATTTTTGACTTTTCTGAGCCTGTCAAGTCCTTCTTTTGACCCATTTTGCCAAAGGAAAGGAAGTTGCCTAATAATTATGCACACCTGATATAGGGTGTTGATGTCATTAGACCACACCCCTTCTCATTACAGAGATGCACATCACCTAATATGCTTAATTGGTAGTAGGCTTTCAAGCATATACAGCTTGGAATAAGACAACATGCATAAAGAGGATGATGTGGTCAAAATACTCATTTGCCTAATAATTCTGCACTCCCTGTATATATATATATTTGGTTCCTAGTCCTTTTTATATTTAATAACTGCTGAAAACAGTACTGAGTTTATTCCACATCGGGTTTTTTCCCTAATATTTACGCCTTAGTTATTTACTAACGGAGTCATCATAGGCAATACTATATAGATATTCATCTGATCACTTATGGTATATAGAAATCTTCATTTTACAAATTCACTAATGAAGAGTATTAATTAATACGAATATTATTTTCACATTAGAGTCACCTATATAATTTATTTATATTTTTTATACACACTTAATATACAGTACATAATACTAATACACAGCACATATACCAAAATTCCGAATTTCCAAACCGAACTGAATCGAACCGAATCCAGCCGAATTTTTTTAAATCCGAATGAATCCGAAAAGAATCCGAAACAAATTAATTTGAAACGAAATTCGAAAAACTCTGAATCGATCCGAACCGAACCAAATTTTTCGATCATACACATATCTAATATTTTATATAAATATATGAGCACACACTGAAATAAATACAATTGCTAATTTTCTACTATCTTAAAGGGACAGTCTACTCCAAAATTGTCATTGTTTAAAAAAGATAGATATTACCTTTACTACTCATTCTCCAACTTTGCACAACCAACCATTACTATCTTAATATACTTTAGAACCTTTAAACCTTCAAATTTCTGCATGGTGCTAAGCCACTGCAGACAAACTTTATATATGGGCATTTTCTTTTAAAGCTTTTCACACAGCAAGACACTGCTCTTTTATGTGCTATATAAATAATATCGTGCTCACTACCGTGGAGTTATTCAGCACTAATTAGCTAAAATGCAAGTCTGTAAATAGCACTGAGATGATGGGGCAGTCTCCAGAGGCATAGATACTACGTAATCACAGAAGTAAAAAGTATCTTAATATAACCGTGTTGGTAAAGCAAAACTGGGGTATGGGTAATAAAGGGATTATCTTTTTTGGAGAAGACTGTCCCTTTAAAAACAGTTCCAATGTTCTGTTTGAAAATGCTGAAGACACTGTTGCCTCTAAAGCTTTCCATAGCCTTTAAAATTCACTTTGCTGTGCATTATTCCTATATATCTATTGTCCTTTTAAGTTAATTATTGGTTATATTCCTTGATTCTAATATGATCTTAAGAATCGTAATGTTGGAAAAGGTGTGCTTTAGAACATAAGGAATTAAACGCACTATACTGAAAAGAACTAATAACATAACTATATTTGTTTAATACAAACTTATAATTCTTCTTCAAACTAAGAAATAACCAGACTTCAAACTAGAGTGGGTGAAAGACCCTCAGGTCGTATTTATTGTGGAACACAAGAACACAACGGCAACATCATCATAAATTAACAACGGGCGGCAATCGGGTACTATATATGTGAATAACAGTAACCCCTGCTAGGAAGATGGGTCGTGCCAGCGATGCAGTAGATAAGCTCAGCTACCACACAAATTATTACTTATGGAGTTCTCAGCATTAGGCAACATGGACAGGGGACCCCCAGACACGCATCCAAGGACATCATCCCTGCCAGAAATTAGCAGGAGAGGTATAAAAGCAGGACAGGAAGTGCATCACACTTACCAAATTTTGTTTCCAGGTGCAGTTCGTTTTGGAGTAGCAGAATTTGTTTCAATCATGTCTTCCAGGAACAAGAAGATTCCCAAGCGTTTCCTGAATGGCGATTAGACGATCTGGAGGACAAGGTCCATCAGAGCGCAACAGAAATTGAAGAGGCTGGAGAAGACAGAAAAGTGCAGTCAGGCAACGCAGGGAGAAGTGGCAGACGGTGCAGCGGCTGTTAATGCTACCAACCAGGTTTGATTGGGATGCAGAGCTATGAGTATATCTAGTAGGGCCGAGGTGGAGGAAGCAGGCATCATGTCTGATGTGTCCGGGGTGAGTATAGGGGAGTTATTGGAGCGATCCAACAGCCAAGGGATCCCATTAGGGCAGGGAGGCCGTGCAGGTTCGGCAGCGCAGAGGGAGAATGGGTCAGCGCAGGCTGTTGCGGGCTGTAAAGTGGGGGCGCAGGCGCGGGCTGCAGCACAGAGGCATAAGGGTCCCAGTGAGTGTAACAGTGTATCAGCCCCTTTATTGTGCATGGCGGCAAGTTCCGACAGGCTGCGCTCAGTCCATTCCCCTTAACACATCACCATTTCACGCCAAAGTTACATTGGGCGTGCCGCCTGTGCGCACGTCATTGGGCGGGTCCGGGGCCGGTCGAGGCTGATTCAGATTGGGAGTCGCCATCTTTGTTTTTCAGCTATCGGAAGGGGGAGAGATCGCAAGTGGAGGATAGTGATGAAAATAGCAGGGGAGAAGGGGGGCAATACGGAGGCAGGCCATGGGAGGATCATTCTGAACGTGGGCCCAGTGGCTCAAGCAGTTTCTCCTGGAGGCATGAAGAAGGGGAAGAAGGGGGGCAAAAGAAAGGGTGGTATAGAAGGGAGCCTTCATATTTAGATGTATACGGAGGTAGCGACAGGGACCACACAAGGCCAATAAAAAGAGTGAGGAAGGAGGGGACTAGAACAGAAAGGCCCAGGGTTATTAAGGACATTGAGGGGAACATATACATGATGATGGAACTGGGAGAGATAAGGGACCGAGACAGGAGCAGTCATAAGGGAGGCAGGGAGCAACGCTTGGGGAACAGTAGAGCTCAGGACAGCATCCATCCCAATGCTATCATTGGAAAAAAAAGAGACAGGAGAACTAATTCTAATATAACTACTTTTCATAACCATCAGGTGGATATAGCACAAACGTCCAGAAGAAGGGATGTGGATTCGGAGACCAGAGGTACAACAGCAAAAGAGACAGCAGATGGGAGCAGAATGAATACGAAAGACAAAACTGGGACAGAAGGAAATGGTGATGCAGAAGCAAAAGCAAGGTAAACAAATCTCTTATAGAATGTATAGTGATTCTGACTCCTCTAGTAGTTTATCTGAATTTGATTCTGAGGGAGAAAAACCTGACGGGGAGGGTAATAAGAAAATTTTAAGATTGTTAGAAAAATGTATGCAAAGTAAGGAAAAAACGGGAGGGGAAGGATGAGGACATAAGGGAAAAATATAGTGATAATAAGGTGAATCTTGATGATGAGGTAGCTGGGACTAAACTTCTCCCCTTAACCACTCATCTTAAAGCACAGAGAGGCAAATACGTAGAAGTGTTTGAAATAACCGGAGAAGCAGTAGCCCTTAAATCAAGGGGTGATGACAAGGGCAGGAAGGCAATGCAAACATTCCCAGAATGGGTTAAAGGTATACTGATATATTCAGAGTGTTTTTTACCAGTTAACCCTGACAAAGTAAAAGGAGTATATATATATATATATATATATATATATATAATATAATATATAATATATATTCACCTGATATCGGAGTGTTATATAACATACGGTGGTTACGCCTGGAAAGATTATGATGGGGAATTCAGGAGAGGAAATTTACAATTGGGAGATAAGGGAAGAAGAGATTTTGGGGTAAAAATACTCGACATGTGGACTAGGTTGATGAAAGTGTCCGATGTGGGAAAACCAATGGGGCAATTAAAACAGAGGTGAAGGAATGTTGGGCCTTTAATGACAAAAGGTGTGACAGGGCTAATGCATGTAAGTGCAAGCATTCATGCAGATATTGTTGGGGGACGCATGCTTGGGTAGATTGTAGACGGAATGGTAATGGGAACTTTAGCAGAATGCCCTTTCACGGGTGCGGCGACACCAACAGTGGCACAACAATGGGGCATGGCCAAAACCCCATTGAAAGTAGATAAACTAGTAAAGGAGCTAGCTGAATACCCGCTAGAAGAAGAAAGAATTGCATTAATAGAAGGTTTGAGCAAGGGGTCATGGTACCAGTTAAGGGAGTGGTTAAAGGATCTGTGCAGGCTAAACATTTGAAATCAGCAAACAGAATTCTCAAAAATTTTGGCAGAGAAAATAGAAAAATAAATAGGTTTAGGTAGAATGGCAGAACCCATTAATAGATTCAGTAAAAGGACAATGTGAGCTCCCAAGCGATAAAAGAGAAGGCTAAAAAATGATTGCAGAAGCATTAAAAAGGAAGAAAGTGACACTTCGGGAATTGCAGAAACTATTGGGAACACTAAATTTTGCATGTAGGTTAATCCCAGTAGGTAGGATGTTTAAGAGGAGACTTGAAATGGGGACAAAAGTGGCTAAACATCCCGAGCACATGATTAGGCTTAGCACAGAAATGAAGGAGGATCTCAGGATATGGGATTCATTTATGTTGGGATTTAATGGAATAAGGATATGGGAAGAGGTAGATGAATTGGAATTATTCACAGATGCAGCGGGTAGTAAGGGATTTGGGGCTTACCTCCAAGGCAGATGGAGCGTAGGGGAATGGCCGGCGGCATGGGAGAAGGCTTGAACAAAGAATCTAGCGCTGCTGGAGATATTCCCAATAATAGTTGCAATAGAACTGTGGGGAGTAGTATTAGCAAATAAAAGAATAATATGCTGGTCTGATAATATTGCAGTAGTGGAAATAATTAATAATCTGTCATCATCCTGTAGTCCAATTATTAAATATCTTAGGTACTTTGTACTTAAGTGCCTTAAGCACAACATATGCTTCAAAGCGAAACATATACAGGGATATAAAAATGTGGTAGATGCACTGTCACGTTTCAAGTGGGAGGTATTCAGGAAACTGGCTCCTGGCGCGAGACAGAAGGGTGAATGCTGCTCCGTTTTTCTCTGGCAGATTGGCAACGGATAGAAGGAATCAGAGAGTTGGTCGAGAAATCAGTGGCGCTGAAAACCTGGGCAGTATACAAAAGTATTGGATGCAATGGCAGGAATTTAAAAAGGTAGAAAGGGCAGGAATTGAGAGTACATTTCTGGAATGGTTATGGGTGTTAAAACAGAGGGGCATGAAGAAAGGGCAGCTGGGTACAGTCATAGCAGGCATATCGTATTTTGCGCAATTATATGGAGTTTTGGATTTAACTAAGAGGTTCGTGGGGAAAAAGTAGTAAAAGATCGCAGGGAACCAATAACGAAAGATAGATTTGGAAGTATGATAAGAGTTTTACATGCGTTTTATTTTAACAATGATGAAGCACTAATATTCGGAGTTGCATTTTCACTGGCCTACCATGGAGTGATAAGAATAGGAGAACTGTTAGCCAAAAACCAAAAATATAGCGACAGGGGTTTGAAACAAGAAGACATAAGATGGGTCGAGAAGGCGGTATTAATTTTAATTCAGGAATCAAAGACAGACATGGCTGGAAAAGGAGCCTGGGTGTCAATGCAGGCAACGGGTGGGATAGCTTGCCCTGTAGCATGCGTAAGGGAATATATAGCATCAAAAAGAGAAGGAGGGTCATTTTTTATTAGACACAAAGATGGGTCTAATGTTACAATTTTTCAATTCAGGAAGGTACTGGAGCGTGTAGTGAGAAAGTTAAGTTGGGAGGGAGCTTACTTTTCCCTGCACTCATTTAGAATAGGGGCTGCAACTAGCGCGCCAGGTAAAGGACGGTCAGGTGAACAAATTTAAAAAATGGGCATATGGAGATCGGCAGTGTACAAATCCTACATACGGTAGGAGTGGAGAATAAAGAAAAGGGTATTGAGAGATATGATATAAATAAAGAAAAGGGTATTGAGAGATATGATATATATATATATATATATATATATATATATATATATATAGTGTGACAGAAAGCAAGGCCTGGTTATAAATGGAAGATATTTGAGACCAAGCATTGTACATGCTATTTCTCCTTTCAGTTAAAACCCCAGGGAGAAAGAGTTTGTATTTGATTATGCAGTTGATAAACTGTGTTCTGGGTCCCTGGGGTTTGGGATAATTGGAGAGAGGGTGGGCCATTATCCCAGACAGCTGTGAAGCTGTCCAGCAGCTAATCACAGGTGTGGCTAATTAGAAGTTGTGAGGGTTTAAATAGCAGCCTCACTTAGGCCTTGAGAGAGAGTTACACAGCTACAGAAGCTGGTGTGTGTTTGTTACACTGTGTAAAAGACTTTTGTTCCTGTGAACTGTAAAAGGACATTATTTTTACAAAGCACTTGTGGAATGCTGTGAAGTACTGGGACACATTTAAATGTACTTAACTTTGCTGCAGAGGAAGGATTTCCCTCTTTTGAAAATGAACTGCCTGTTTGTTATTGCTGTGAAAAATAAAGCCTTTTAAACTAAAGTGCCCTAGAAGACTGTGGTTAAAAGTGTTCCTGTTACACTTGGTGGAGAATACGGGCAACCACGTTGTATGTCTGTGGGCATAATAATCTGCAAGCAACATGGAGGAAGTCATTAAAGCTTTGATCCATTCTAATGCTATACAGCAGGAGACTAACAGAAAAGCTGCTGAAAATAGTGTAGCACTGCAACAGTTGGTCTTGGCCCAGTCAGAGAGTGCTATGCTGCTGGCTAAATCACAGAAGGAGAACACTGAATTGTTGATACAACAGATGACTGCTGTGCAAGCTCAGACATTCAGGAAGACCCGGGAAGAGCAACAAAGTGCTACACAAACCTTGCAACGAGAGGTTCAAGCCATATCAGAAAAACTGAACTCTGAATATGTTGGTGGCAGCCAAGGTTCCAGAGTAATAAGGGCTAGTCATTATCTTCAAAAAATGACAGCAGCTGATGATGTTGAGGCATATCTTTTGGCATTTGAACGCACAGCAGAAAGAGAAAAATGGCCGACAGTTGAGTGGGCGAGTATACTTGCGCCATTTCTTAGTGGTGAACCTCAGAAGGCCTACTTTGATTTAGAGCCAGCACAAGCCAGTGACTTTGAGATATTGAAAGCAGAAATCCTTGCACGCCTGGGGGTGACTTCGGCAGTCTGTGTACAAAGATTCCATTCCAGGATGTTTTCATCTCATAATGCTGCAAGATCCCAGATGTTCGACCTTATACACCTTGCCAGGAAGTGGCTGCAACCAGAGGTTAATTCGGCTACCAAAATAGTGGAACTACTGGTGATGGACCGGTTTCAGCGTGGATTACCTGCTTCCCTGCGGCGGTGGGTTAATCAAGGTGATCCTCAAACAGTGGATCAGTTGATTGTATTGGTCGAAAGATTTATAGCTTCAGGAGAAGTTTTGCAACAATCTTCAATGGATCAGCCCCACAATCCCAAGTCCCAGAGCTCTACAAGAACTGGTAAGACTGTTCAGGGGATAAAGGGGATAAGAGAGCAGCAGGTGTATAGGCAAAACACCAGAGACATTTCCCCAGGAATCAAGGAAACATTTAAATATAACCAACCTGTAAGATGTTTTAAATGTAATGAGGTTGGGCATATTGCTAGAAACTGTGATAAAGATGAATTTATGGACTGTAATGTTGCACATTCACTATTGTCTAATAGCAACAGCTCTGTTAATAATGATTCCCATTGGTGTACTGTGACGGTTAATGGTAAAGTGTCTAGGGCTTTGCTTGATTCAGGAAGTATGGTCACACTAGTGGCTAAATCTTTAGTACCAGATGCAGTATTAGATTATGGGGAAAAAATGGGAATTATCTGTGTTCATGGAGATAAACGGGAATATCCTACAGCTGAGGTGGAGATTGAGACTCAGTGTGGTAAATTAAAATATTGTGTGGGTGTAGTACCAAATTTAGCCCATGAGGTGGTGATAGGGAGAGATTTTCCAAAATTTCTGGAGTTATGGGAATCTCCAGAAATATGTCAAACTTCTGATATTTATGTATTTCCTTTCTCTGAAACTGATTTTGAAGGGGGTTCCATTGAAAAGGAGAAAAATAAGATTTATTGCCCTATGCCTGTATTAGCAGGTGATCAACCTTCTCAGAGTAATGAAGTACCAAGTACTAGCTCGGAAAATATTGATGATTTGATAGATCTGGTTGGTGGCCCTGGTAATTTTAAAAAAGCCCAATGGGAAGATCCAACATTGGTAGAGGCAGGGTTATAAATGATGTTGTGACACAGCCAGGAAATGTATTACCCTATCCTTATTTTGAAGCAGTTAATGATTTGGTATATCGTGTAGAGAAGAAAAGAACAGACATTGTTAAACAACTTTTGGTGCCCCAGACTTTTAGAAACACTGTATTAAATCTTGCACATAACCACATTCTAGGGGGGCATTTGGGAGTTGAGAAAACCAAAGAGAGAGTTCTTAGAAGGTTTTATTGGCCAGGGATATTTGTAGCCATCAAGGATTATTGTGCTTCATGCCCTAAGTGTCAACTTACAGCTCCTTCTAAAGATTTTCGTAACCCTTTAGTGCCCTTGCCTATAATTGATGTGCCTTTTGAAAGAATTGCTATGGACTTGGTGGGTCCGCTGGTTAAATCTGCTAGAGGACATCAGTATATACTGATAATCCTTGATTATGCTACACGCTATCCTGAGGCAGTTCCCCTTCGTAACAGCTCTGCAAAGTCCATAGCAAAAGAACTCATGCTAATGTTTAGCTGGGTCGGGATACCTAAGGAAATTTTGACAGACCAAGGAACTCCATTTATGTCCAGGGTTACAAAAGAATTGTGTAATTTGTTTGGCATAAAACAACAAAGGATCTCAGTATATCACCCTCAGACTGATGGTTTAGTAGAAAGGTTTAACAAAACTCTCAAAAGTATGCTAAGAAAGGTAATTGACACAGATGGGAGAAATTGGGACCTTCTGTTACCCTATTTAATGTTCTCTATCAGGGAGGTTCCCCAGGCTTCTACAGGTTTTTCCCCATTTGAACTGTTATATGGGCGGCATCCCAGGGGATTACTAGATATAGTTAAAGAGACTTGGGAGCAAGAGACAACACCTTATCAAAGTATTATTGAACATATTTCCCAAATGCAGGATCGTATGGAAGCTGTCATGCCCATTGTAAGGGAACATATGGGAAAAGCACAGGAAGCACAAAAGTACAGCTACAACCATAATGCTAGAGCCAGGGTGTTTCATCCTAGGGATAGGGTGTTAGTTCTGGTCCCTACAGTTGAAAATAAATTCTTGGCTACTTGGCAGGGCCCATATGAGATAATTGAGAAAGTGGGTGATGTTAATTACAAAGTAAGTCAGCCAGGGAGAAGGAAAACCTGAGCAAATATATCATATAAATCTGTTAAAACCTTGGAAAGATAGGGAAGTTTTAGTTGCCTTAAAACCTACAGAACTCCCTGTCACTGAACCAGAGGTAAATATATCGGAAACCCTATCTGTACATCAGAAGCGAGAGGTCAAGGATTTTATTAGAATAAACAAAGAGGTATTTTCTGTGGTACCGGGAAAAACTAATGTTATTAAGCATGACATAATAACAGAACCAGGGAAGAAGGTCTGCCTTAAACCCTATAGGGTCCCTGAGGCTCGTAGAAAGGCTATTAAACTGGAGGTAGAAAAAATGTTAAAGCTTGGGGTAATTGAGGAACCACAAAGTGAGTGGAACAGTCCAATCGTGCTTGTTCCAAAGCCAGATGGTTCATTAAGGTTCAGTAATGACTTTCGTAAGCTTAATTGTGTTTCCAGATTTGACACCTACCCAATGCCTAGAGTAGATGAGTTGATAGAAAGGCTAGGAAAAGCACGTTATCTCACTACAATTGATTTAACGAAAGGGTATTGGCAGGTGCCTCTCACTAGTCAAGCAAAGGAAAAGACAGCTTTTTCAACCCCAGAGGGCTTATTTCAGTATACGGTGTTGCCATTTGGTTTACATGGGGCCCCGGCAACATTCCAGAGGATGATGGATAGAATTCTGAAACCCCATGTTCGTTATGCGGCAGCATATTTGGATGATGTTATAATTTATAGTACAGATTGGGAATCCCATCTTCCAAAAGTTCAAGCAGTACTTGATGCAATACGGTCCGCTAGGTTAACTGCCAATCTGCAAAATGTACTGTTGGTTTACAGGAAGCTAAGTACTTGGGTTATACTATTGGTAGAGGATTAGTTAAACCTCAGACAACAAAAGTAGAGGCCATACAGAACTGGCCACAGCCTCTAACTAAAAAACAAGTAAGAGCATTTATTGGGATAACTAGTTATTATAGAAGGTTTATCCCGAATTTCGCTACAATTGCGGCACCCTTGACAGATCTCACAAAAGCAAGGGCCCCAATTATGATAAAATGGTCCCCAGAAGCAGAACAAGCTTTTAAGCATTTGAAAGATGCCCTTTGTGCCCATCCAGTTTTGGTAACCCCCAATTTCGCTAAAGATTTTATTGTACAGACAGATGCCTCTGATGTTGGTTTAGGAGCAGTTCTCTCGCAGGAGTGTCAGGGAGAAGAGCATCCTGTCCTTTTCCTAAGCAGAAAACTTATTTCACAGGAAAAGAACTATTCTATAGTGGAGAAAGAATGCCTTGCCATTAAGTGGGCTTTAGAGACTCTTAGGTACTATCTGTTGGGAAGAAAATTTAAATTAATAACAGATCATGCTCCTCTCACATGGATGAGTCAGAATAAGGAAACAAATTCAAGGGTTACTAGGTGGTTTCTTAGCTTACAACCCTTCAATTTTACTGTTTAAGACCAAGCATTGTACATGCTATTCCTCCTTTCAGTTAAAACCCCAGGGAGAAAGAGTGTGTATTTGATTATGCAGTTGATAAACTGTGTTCTGGGTCCCTGGGGTTTGGGATAATTGGAGAGAGGGTGGGCCATTATCCCAGGCAGCTGTGAAGCTGTCCAGCAGCTAATCACAGGTGTGGCTAATTAGAAGTTGTGAGGGTTTAAATAGCAGCCTCACTTAGGCCTTGAGAGAGAGTTACACAGCTACAGAAGCTGGTGTGTGTTTGTTACACTGTGTAAAAGACTTTTGTTCCTGTGAACTGTAAAAAGACATTATTTTTACAAAGCACTTGTGGAATGCTGTGAAGTACTGGGACACATTTAAAAGTACTTAACTTTGCTGCAGAGGAAGGATTTCCCTCTTTTGAAAATGAACTGCCTGTTTGTTATTGCTGTGAAAAATAAAGCCTTTTAAACTACAGTGGACTGTCCTGTGCTGCATTTGTGCCCTAGAAGACTGTGGTTAAAAGTGTTCCTGTTACAATAGTTTAACACAAATAATTTAGTTATGTTATGGAAATGGTCTTGGTGTATGATCAACGTTTTTCTTAATTTAATTTCAGGAACAGCCTTAAGAGTTTGGGTTGTGGGGCATTCGTATTTATACTGGGCACACACGAGAACAGAAACATTAATGCAGGGAACACACTTAGGTTTTACACATAAGGAAGCCAGTATTAGGTGGATTGGGAAAAGAGGGATGTGATGGGATGAGTTTGTTGGCACTATACAGCAGGCAAGACAGAGATGGGGGGACCAGATGTACTAATTATTCATCTGGGGGTAACAACATAGGATCATACCCTTTGAGAGAGCTAGAAGAAAAGATAAAAGAGGTAATGAGCTGGTTAGGCATAGCATGGAAAAACGTAAAAGTAATTTGGTCCAACATGATTTTAAGGATGTTTTGAAGAAATACAGACACTCAAAGAGCATGGTACAGGTCCAGTAGAAAGATAAATCAAGTAGCAGCTAAAGCAGTTAGACGTATTGGTGGTCTAGTAATGAAACACACGTTGATAGCGGCAAAGAGGGAGAAATTATTTAGACCGGAAGGAGTACATCTGAACAACACTTGTAACGACCAGTTCCTGCAGGACATCAGAAGGATAATGGAGGATTTGATAAAGGTAGGGAAAGGTCACTAAGGATAGTTATTTAGGTATTGGCGAAAAGAGGTTCCCTTTGTTGGCGATGAAATTGGGGTCCGGCACGTGGGCGGGGTATTTGAGGGGTGGGAAGGATCCTGTGGCAGACCTCATCCTGAGTCGTGATTCAGTGGTCTATGCCATGTGTTCTCTACTCCCCTCTCTTACTCCGCCACAGGGGGCTATTTTGGTCTGCCCCCTGTTGCGTGGGCCCAAGTTCAAGTTCAATGCTGGTGCATTGTTTGTTATGGGAAATTGCTTCAGATTACGGTATATGTTATTATCCCATTTATTAATATACAAATATTAAAGTGACCTTTCAATATTTCGCCAAAACTATGTTGTCAGTGTCTTTATTCAAGGGTTGCCGACAAAGCAAGATATGGTTAGCGAAAGCATAAGATGCAAGGTAGTGACTGTTGAAGTAATAGGTGTTATAATTATGGAAGCTACATGGAGCCTCTAAAACCTTATGTGCATTCCAGGCTATTTGCCTTACATTATCTAAAAGAAAATTCTTCCTGAACATACAATGATATAGCAGATATGTACATACAATATGACTTCACTGCTACATTACTTCATGGTTATCATGTTCTTCCTTGTTTTTTAGTGTTTGAAGAGTATGATCTCCATGACAATAATTTGATTGTGAAATACATTGTTGGTAGAAATTAGAAATTGCATACTGTTTCAGTAAATAGTTTCATAACTGTACATATGTCACACTTTAGTAACTTTACCATCACTATGACTCATGGTGTGATTCTCATGTGTAAATAAATCAGTCTTTACATTTTTGTTTAGGAAATTGCTGCTTATGTATTTTGGAAAATTGTGCTGAGAAAAACATTACAACTGCATTGTTGTAATGAAAAGCAAGAATATTCTCACAATAAGCATATTCTAATTTCATCCTATTTTATCCTATTATAGTTCTTACTTGTTATTTTAAAAACAACTCTAGCATATTCTGTAGGTCTGTACTACTTTGGTTCATTGATTTATTAGTTTTAATGTTAAACAGATTAAACTATCAAATATCAATTTTACACTTTCAATGAGGCCAATTTTGCAACTTATGGCCAAGCTTACATTGGTGGTGGTACTCATTTTGGCCAATAGAATTGTTGCTAAAAAAGATAACACCATTTGGCAGTTTATAAAACTGTTGGATTTTTTCATGGTGTTATCACCTAATAGTCAAGTAGATTACAAGTTATGCGCGATAGAGGGTATTTAACGATTTCCCCCTCCATAGCGCTGCCATTACAAGTTTTGAGCCGGCACAAAATACAAGCGCTGTTTTGACCTGCCTTACATTATCTAAAAGAAACTTTTTCCCCCATAGATATTAATGGGGAGCACGTGTTAGAAAAAAACCTAACACCTGCAATCACGGAATGAAAAGCTACGTAACGCAACCCCATTGATGTCTATGGGGAAAAAAAAGTTACGTTTAAACCTAAGATCCTAACATAAAAACCACGTCTAAAAACCCCTAATCTGCTGCCCCCGACACCGCGACACCTACATAATGTTATTAACCCCTAATCTGCCGCTCCCGTCATTGCCGCCACTATGAAATTTTTTAACCCTTATTCCGCCCCTCTCCGACACCGCCGTCGCTATAAAAAACCTATTAACCCCTAAACCGCAAGCCCCCCACAATGAAATATACTAAATATAGGATTTCACTAGCTCTCATCCTATTGGTTGATTTGATTTTCCAAAATTATATCAGCCAATAGGAATGCAAGTGGCACCATTTTGAAAAGGCCTTGCATTGAAGATTCAGTATACTGCGGCGACCGTATGAAGAGGATGCTCCACGCCGGATGTCTTCAGGATGGACCTGCTCTGCGCCGCCGGGATGAAGATAGAAGATGCCACCTGGATAAAGATAAAACACGCCGTCTGGATGGATGAAGACCTATTAGATACTTTGTCATTTTTATAGTAGTATTAGGATTTTTTAAATGTGTATTTTAGTTTTATTTAATTGGTAGTTAGTTTAATTTTAGTTTAATAGTTATATTAGTTTAATTGTTAGTTTAAATTTAGTTTTTTTAATTTGACAGGTAAGTTTTAATTTAATTTAAGATAGGGAAATTGTTATTTTAATATAAAGTTAGGAAGGCATTAAGTTTAAATTAGTTCATTGCGATATGGGTGGCTTTCGGTTTAGGGTTTAATAGTTTCATTTAGTATATTTCGTTGTGGGGAGCTTGCGGTTTAGGGGTAAATAGGTTTATTATAGTGGCGGCGGTGTCAGGGAGCAGCGGAATAGGGGTTAATAACTATAGTATAGTGGGGGCGATGTGGGCGGACGGCAGATTAGGGGTTAATAATATTTAAACAGTGTTTGCGATGTGGGAGGGCCTCGGTTTAGGAGTTAATAGGTAGTTTATGGGTGTTAGTGTACTTTGTAACAGTTTAATTATGAGTTTTATGTAACAGTTTTGTAGCATAAAACTCATAACTACTGCTCTCAGATGGCGGTACAGATCTTGTTGTTATTGGCTTCAACGCAAGCTTTTTAGCCTCACCACAAAACTTGTAATGGCAGCGCTGTGGAAGTCCCAAGAAAAATCGTAATTTTTACAAGTGTGGGACTGATGTTGCATTACAGGCTAAAAGGCTTATGGTACAGCTATACTGACAATACTTGTAATAGCTGCGTTGCTGTTTTAATGCTGAAATTACCATTTTTCAGCGTTAAAAGACGAACGCACAATTTGTAATCTACCTGAGTGATAGTTCATTGTTATTTTTCAGATCCTATAGAAGTCAAAGGAAGGCAATACATTGTAATTTGTGCTTGGTTAAGTTGAGCTATATGTTATTAATGGAGGCCTATTTATCATATGTCTGACGGACCTGATCCTACAGTGTGGATCAGGTCCGATAGGCATCGCTGAATGCGGAGAGCAATACGCTCTCTGTATTCAGCATTGCACCAGCAGCTCTTGTGAGCTGCGGATGCAACGCTGCCCCCTGCAGACTCACGGCCAATCAGCCACCAGCAGGGGGGTGTCAATCAACTCGATCGTACTCGATCGGGTTGAATTCCGGCGATTCCTGTTCGCCTCATCAGAGCAGGCGGACAGGGTTATGGAGCAGCAGTCTTTAGACCACTGCTTCATAACTGGTGTTTCTGGCGAGCCTGCAGGTTCTATACAACTAGTTTTGCCAAATGTGAAACATTTAAGAATCTTGTAAAACACTTACATATTAAATAAAATTCCAGCATTTGGCCAAAAGGTGATAGAATGAGGACCACATCAAGGTCTCTTCATCCATGGGCCCCTAACCATTCGGCCAAATACATACACAATACATAAAGACAAGCTACTGAAGGGGGAAGGGGAAAGAAGTACTACAGGTCACCACTCCCCAGACATCTTAAAATATTGGTATATATGAATAAGAAATAGTTTAAAGCCATCAAGAAATATATTAAAGGGATATTAAACAGTATGATACTGTAATATAAAAACCATATAATTATTTGTAATAAAACAAACAAACTTTGCAATAAACTTTATTTATTTTGTGCCCTTTTCTTGTAATTTAACTCTGAAAATTGTTGGTTTACTAAATTCCACTGAGTTTTTATAATGTAAAATTGTTGAGGACAATTAGGAACATATATCAAACAGACAATAAAATAGACTGTGCAAACAAGACTTTGTGCAAAATAAAGCCAATTCAGAACAACTCAGAGAGGTCACGGAAGGAGATCAAAAGAACAGTGTGGTTTGGGCAGGATGTTGTCTAATTGGGCAAATCCCAGTAAGACCGCCCGTACTCCCCCATAAGAACAGTCGCAGCTGGAAGCTAGCCGGTGACTCAAGCGGTCTACGCTAGCCAAAGGTGTTAAGAAGGGATGCAGCTGTATAATTCATGGTAGTTTAATGTTAATATGATTGTGGTGAAATTGGGGTCTGGCACGTGGGTGGGGTATTTGAGGGGTGGGAAGGATCCTGTGACATACCTCATCCTGAGTCGTGATTCAGTGGTCTAACTAAGGGATAATATATGCCGCGGGTTCTCTCCTCCCCTCTCTTACTCCACCACAGGGGGCTATTGTGGTCTGCCCCTGATACGTGGGTCCCAAGTTCAATGCTAGTGCATTGTTTGTTATGTGAAATTGCTTCAGATTATGGGATATGTTATTATCCCA
Organism: Bombina bombina; assembly: GCF_027579735.1. Classification (NCBI taxonomy): domain Eukaryota; kingdom Metazoa; phylum Chordata; class Amphibia; order Anura; family Bombinatoridae; genus Bombina; species Bombina bombina. The sequence continues at coordinate 397,697,689 of NC_069504.1, read as the reverse complement.
TTTATTAATATACAAATATTAAAGTGACCTTTCCAAATTTTGCCAAAACTATGTTGTCAGTGTCTTTATTCAAGGGTTGCCGACAAGGCAAGATATGGTTAACGAAAGCATAAGCATAATGCAAGGTAGTGACTGTTGAAGTAATAGGTGTTATAATTATGGAAGCTACATGGAGCCTCTAAAACCTTATGTGCATTCCAGGCTATTTGCCTTACATTATCTAAAAGAAAATTATTCCTGAACATATAATGATATAGTAGATATGCACAGTCCATACAATATGACTTCACGGTTTGTTTATCATGTTCTTCCTTGTTTTTTAGTTTTTTAAATCTTAAAATATTGGTATATATGAATAAGAAATAGTTTAAAACCATAAAGAAAATATATTAAAGGGACATTAAACAGTATTATCCTATATAATAAAAGGCCAAGTGTGTTTGTCCGAAGCTGTCATGCACAGTAGAGACTGCGCGCGGACAAACACACTTGGCTTACCTCACCTGGCTTCTGGCGTGGAGTGGGAGTGGCCGGACGGGCGTGAGGTGGGCGGGGTCGGGTGTGACGCGGGCGCGGACGGATGTGATGGGACGTGGCGTGGCATGGCCGGGCGGGCCGTGGGCGGGGCAGGATGCACCGTGAGAGATAGAGAGCTCTAAAGAGGGGGGATAGAGAGAGTAGAAGAGGGGGATAAAGAGAGGGGGGCGAGAGAGCAAAAGATAGGGAGGAGAGAGCAAAAGAGGGGCATAGAGAGAGCAAAAGAGAGGGGGGGAGAGCAAAAGAGGGGCATAGAGAGAGCAAAAGAGAGGGGGGAGAGAGAGCAAAAGGAGGGGGGAAGAGAGAGAGCAAAAGAGAGGAAGAGAGACAGCAAAAGAGAGAGGGGAGAGAGAGCAAAAGAGAGAGGGGAGAGAGAGCAGAAGAGGGGGAGAGAGAGAGCACAAAAGAGGGGGAGAGAGCACAAAAGAGGGGGAGAGAGAGCTCAAAAGAGAGGGGGAGAGAGAGAGCATCAAAGAGGGGGAGAGAGAGCTCAAAAGAGAGGGGGGAGAGAGAGCACAAAAGAGAAGGGGGAGAGAGAGCGCAAAATAAAAGGGGGAGAGAGAGCGCAAAAGAGAAGGGGGAGAGAGCACAAAAGAGAGGGGGGGAGAGCAAAAGAGGGGGAGAGAGAGAGCAAAAGAGAGGGGGAGAGCGCAAAAGATGAAGAGAGAGCACAAAAGATGGGGGAGAGAGAGCAAAAGAGGGGGGAGAAAGATCAAATGAGAGGGGGAGAGAGCGTAAAAGAGAGGGGGAGAGAGCGCAAAAGAGGGGGAGAGAGCGCAAAAGAGGGGGGAGAGAGCGCAAAAGAGAGGGGAGAGAGAGCAAAAGAGAGGGGAAAGAGCGCAAAAGAGAGGGGGAGAGAGCGCAAAAGAGAGGGGGGAGAGAGCACAAAAGAGGGGGAGAGAGCGCAAAAGAGAGGGGGAGAGAGCACAAAAGAGGGGGGAGAGAGCGCAAAAGAGGGGGGAGAGAGAGCAAAAGAGGGGGGAGAAAGAGCAAAATAGAGGGGGAGAGAGAGCAAAATAGAGGGGGGAGAGAGCGCAAAAGAGGGGGGAGAGAGAGCAAAAGAGGGGGGAGAGAGAGCAAAAGAGAGGGGGAGAGAGCGAAAAAGAGAGGGGGAGAGAGCACAAAAGAGGTAGAGAGAGCGCAAAAGAGGGGGGAGAGAGCAAAAGAGAGGGGAGAGAGAGCAAAAGAGAGGGGAAAGAGCGCAAAAGAGAGGGGGTGAGAGTGCAAAAGAGAGAGGGAAAGAGCGCAAAGAGGGGGAGAGCACAAAAGAGGGGGGAGAGAGCGCAAAAGAGGGGGGAGATAGAGCAAAAGAGGGGGGAGAGAGCAAAAGAGGGGGGAGAGAGCAAAATAGGGGAGAGAGAGCAAAAGAGGGGAAGAGAGAGAGCAAAAGAGGGGGATAGAGAGAGCAAAAGAGGGGGAGAGAGAGAGCAAAAGAGGGGGCCAGGGGGGAGAGAACAGAAGAGGGGCGGGGGAAAAGAGAGAGCAAAAGAGAGGGGGAGAGAGAGGGAGCAATGGTGGGAACCGCGGTACTTAAAAAAATCGGCCCGTATACACGGGCTTTAGGACTAGTACTGTAATAAAACATTAATGGCTAGATTACGAGTTTTGCGGTATAAGTGAAAAAGCAGCGTTAAGGCTCTTTTGCTAAATATTTAGCTGAGCAACCAATATACCCCTTATATCGATTGTTAATTTTCTTAGGCCTAGATTTAGAGTTGGGCGGTAGCCGTGAAAACCAGCGTTAGAGGCTCCTAACGCTGGTTTTTACCGCCCGCTGGTATTTGGAGTCAGTCAGGAAAGGGTCTAACGCTCACTTCCCAGCCGTGACTTTTCCATACCGCAGATCCCCCTACGCCATTTGCGTATCTTTTCAATGGGATCTTTCTAACGCCGGTATTTAGAGTCTTGGCTGAAGTGAGCGTTAGAAATCTAACGACAAAACTCCAGCCGCAGAAAAAAAACAGGAGTTAAGAGCTTTTTGGGCTAACGCCGGTTCATAAAGCTCTTAACTACTGTGCTCTAAAGTACACTAACACCCATAAACTACCTATGCACCCCTAAACCGAGTCCCCCCACATCGCCGCCACTTGATTACATTTTTTTAACCCCTAATCTGCCTACCGCCACCTACGTTATCCTTATGTACCCCTAATCTGCTGCCCCTAACACCGCCGACCCCTATATTATATTTATTAACCCCTAACCTGCCCCCCACAACGTCGCCGCCAGCTACCTACAATAATTAACTCCTAATCTGCCGAACGCAAAGCGCCGCCACCTACGTTATCCTTATGTACCCCTAATCTGCTGCCCCTAACACCACCGACCCCTATATTATATTTATTAACCCCTAACCTGCCCCCCACAACGTCGCCGCCAGCTACCTACAATAATTAACCCCTAATCTGCCGACCGTACCTCACCGCTACTATAATAAATGTATTAACCCCTAAAGCTAAGTCTAACCCTAACACTAACACCCCCCTAAGTTAAATATAATTTAAATCTAACGAAATAAATTAACTATTATTAAATAAATTATTCCTATTTTAAACTAAATACTTACCTGTAAAATAAACCCTAATATAGCTACTATATAATGAATAATTATATTGTAGCTATTTTAGGATTAATATTTATTTTACAGGTAACTTTGTAATTATTTTAACCAGGTACAATAGCTATTAAATAGTTAAGAACTATTTAATAGCTAAAATAGTTAAAATAATTACAAAATTACCTGTAAAATAAATCCTAACCTAAGTTACAATTAAACCTAACACTACACTATCAATAAATTAATTAAATACAATACCTACAAATAACTACAATTAAATAAACTAACTAAAGTACAAAAAATTAAAAAGAACTAAGTTACAAAAAATAAAAAAATATTTACAAACATTAGAAAAATATTACAACAATTTTAAACTAATTACACCTACTCTAAGCCCCCTAATAAAATAACAAAGACCCCCAAAATAAAAAAATGCCCTACCCTATTCTAAATTAAAAAAGTTCAAAGCTCTTTTACCTTACCAGCCCTGAAAAGGGCCATTTGTGGGGCATGCCCCAAATAATTCAGCTCTTTTGCCTGTAAAAAAAAACATACAATACCCCCCCCCCCACATTACAACCCACCACCCACATACCCCTAATCTAACCCAAACCCCCCTTAAATAAACCTAACACTAAGCCCCTGAAGATCTTCCTACCTTATCTTCACCATACCAGGTTCACCGATCCGTCCTCCGAAGTCTTGATCCAAGCCTCCGAAATCTTCACTCAAGCCCAAGCGGGGGCTGGCGATCCATAATCCGGCTGAAGTCTTCTATCAAGCGGCGGCTGAAGAGGTCCAGAAGAGGCTCCAAAGTCTTCATCCTATCCGGGAAGAAGAGGAGATCCGGACCGGCAACCATCTTGATCCAAGCGGCATCTTCTATCTTCATCCGATGACGAACGGCTCCATCTTGAAGACCTCCGACTCGGATCCATCCTCTTCTTCCGACGTCCAACTGAAGAATGAAGGTTCCTTTAAGGGACGTCATCCAAGATGGCGTCCCTCAAATTCCGATTGGCTGATAGGATTCTATCAGCCAATCGGAATTAAGGTAGGAAAATTCTGATTGGCTGATGGAATCAGCCAATCAGATTCAAGTTCAATCCGATTGGCTGATCCGATCAGCCAATCAGATTGAGCTCGCATTCTATTGGCTGTTCCGATCAGCCAATACAATGCAAGCTCAATCTGATTGGCTGATTCCATCAGCCAATCAGAATTTTCCTACCTTAATTCCGATTGGCTGATAGAATCCTATCAGCCAATCGGAATTCGACGGACACCATCTTGGATGACGTCATTTAAAGGAACCGTCATTCGGCGAGTAGGCGTCGGTAGAAGAGGATGTTCCGCATTGGCTGGAAGATGATGGCTCCGGAAGAAAGAAGATTGAAGATGCTGCTTCATAGAAGACTTCATCCTGATTATGGACTTCTTCAGCGCCCGCTTGGATCAAGATTTTAGCCCGATGATGGATTTCTTCAGCCGCCGCTTGGATCCAGACTTCAGCCCGAGGATGGACGTCACTCTTCAGCCCCCCGCTTGGGCTTGGATCAAGACATCGGAGGCTCTTCTGGACAGATCGGGACCCGGTGTGGTGAAGACAAGGTAGGGAGATCTTCAGGGGCTTAGTGTTTGGTTTATTTAAGGGGAGTTTGGGTTAGATTAGGGGTATGTGGGTGGTGGGTTGTAATGTTTGGGGGGGTATTGTATGTTTTTTTTTTACAGGCAAAAGAGCTGAATTCTTTGGGGCATGCCCCGCAAAAGGCCCTTTTCAGGGCTGGTAAGGTAAAAGAGCTTTTCTATTTTAATTTTAGAATAGGGTAGGGCATTTTTTTATTTTGGGGGGCTTTGTTATTTTATTAGGGGGCTTAGAGTAGGTGTAATTAGTTTAAAATTGTTGTAATATTTTTCTAATGTTTGTAAATATTTTTATATTTTTTGTAACTTAGTTATTTTTTATTTTTTGTACTTTAGTTAGTTTATTTAATTGTATTTATTTGTAGGTATTGTATTTAATTTATTTATTTATTGATAGTGTAGTTTTAGGTTTAATTGTAGATAATTGTAGGTATTTTATTTAATTTATTTATTGATAGTGTAGTGTTAGGTTTAATTGTAACTTAGGTTAGGATATATTTTACAGGTAATTTTGTAATTATTTTAATTAGGTAACTACTAAATAGTTATTAACTATTTAATAGCTATTGTACCTGGTTAAAATAAATACAAAGTTGCCTGTAAAATAAATATTAATCCTAAAATAGCTGCAATATAATTATAATTTATATTGTAGCTATTAGGGTTTATTTTACAGGTAAGTATTTAGATTTAAATAGGAATAATTTATTTAATAAGAGTTAATTTATTTCGTTAGAATAAAATTATATTTAATTTAGGGGGGTGTTAGGGTTAGGGTTAGAATTAGCTTTAGGGGTTAAAAAATTTATTAGAGTATCGGTGAGCTCCGATCGGCAGATTAGGGGTTAATACTTGAAGTTAGGTGTCGGCGATGTTAGGGAGGGCAGATTAGGGGTTAATACTATTTATTATAGGGTTATTGAGGCGGGAGTGAGGCGGATTAGGGGTTAATAACTTTATTATAGTAGCGGTACGGTCCGCTCGGTAGATTAGGGGTTAATAAATGTAGGCAGGTGGAGGCGACGTTGAGGGGGGCAGATTAGGAGTTAATAAATATAATATAGGGGTCGGCGGTGTTAGGGGCAGCAGATTAGGGGTACATAGCTATAATGTAGCTTGCGGTGGTGTACGGAGCGGCAGATTAGGGGTTAATAATAATATGCAGGGGTCAGCGATAGCGGGGGCAGCAGATTAGGGGTTAATAAGTGTAAGGTTAGGGGTGTTTAGACTCGGGGTACATGTTAGGGTGTTAGGTGCAGACTTAGGAAGTGTTTCCGCATAGCAAACAATGGGGCTGCGTTAGTAGCTGAACGCTGCTTTTTTGCAGGTGTTAGGTTTTTTTTCAGCTCAAACAGCCCCATTGTTTTCTATGGGGGAATCGTGCACAAGCACGTTTTTGAAGCTGGCCGCGTCCGTAAGCACCGCTGGTATCGAGAGTTGAAGTTGCGGTAAATATGCTATACGCTCCTTTTTTGGAGCCTAACGCAGCCCTTCTGTGAACTCTAAATACCAGCGGTATTTAAAAGGTGCGGCCAGAAAAAAGCACGCGTAGCTAACGCACCCCTTTGGCCGCAAAACTCTAAATCTAGGCGTTATATTCCTCTAAACACTTTTGCTTTAAAAATAACTCCTTTTCGGTTTTAGTGTAGCAGTATTTACTACTACTATTTCTTATAGTTTTGTATTTTTATGTGTTTAGCCAGATTTCATAGTTATATTATTTTCTAATCGAAGCATTTTGTTTAGCAGGGTGACTTCTTATTGACAGGAATGGATTAAAAAACAACTAAGCTGCTGCACAATGTTTTTATTAACAAAATTCCAACTTATTGGAATGTTTTTTTGATACAACATAACTGCTACTGAAACAACACAACATGTCTGCAATAATATCACAGGACACAGGTTAGCCTTACGATAAATACTGCGGAAATAGTCGGAATGGTAGATATAAGGTCAACCATCTCTGGCATTAAAATGGTTCTTACAGCTTGCCTGAACCATTACTATGGCATAATTCACCATGGAAAATGTTGCAGAAACAATTTAGCATTTGTGATAAAATAATTCTAACATCATTTTAAAGAGACAGTAATCTAAAATGTTTTTTATGTGTAGTAAGACAACTTTGCATTATACTTTTATATTTTAAGGAAAATAAAACCCATATATTTTCTTTCATGATTCAGATTAAGTACAGGTGGCCCTTGGTTTACGACGATTCAATTTGCGCCGTTTCAGAATAACGCCCTTTTTTAGTCATGTGAATGCTATTGAAAAGCACTGGCAAGCAGTTCATTGATTAAAATTAGGGCAGGCCAGTAGGTGGAGCTGTTCGCTTGTGTTGCATCAAAGCCAAGCAAGCTGAAATTAATCAATGTAACCAGACCTGAGCTATGGTGCAGCTTTCAAAGGAACAAGCAGCCACTTTCATTTTATCTAGGCTAGACTGAAATGCATAGAATAGCTGCAGACCCGATATTATCTAACATGCTAACAATGCAGAGAACTGTTTGCAGAAAAATGCAAGTAAAAAAATGTTTTTGTTCATTAAACTTAAGGACCAGTCAACACAATAGATTTGCATAATCAACAAATGCAAGATAACAATACAATGCAATAGCAGTTAGTCTGAACATCAAATGAGTAGTAGATTTTTTTTTTTTCTGACAATTTTGAAAGTTATGTATTTTTCCACTCCCCCTGTACCATGTGACAGCCATTAGCCAATCACAAATGCATACACGTACCATGTGACAGCCATCAGCCATTCACAAATGCATACACACTTGTTCTTGCACATGCTCAGTAGGAGCTGGTGACTCGAAAAATATAAATATAAAAAGACTGTGCACATTTTGTTAATAGAAGTAAATTGGAAAGTTGTTTAAAATGGCTGCTCTATCTGAATAATAAAAGTTTAATTTTGATTGTCCCTTTAGTTTGATTTTTTTTTTGATTGTCCCTTTAGTTTGATTATATATTCTGTGTTGTGTGATTATTTTATTAGGTTTATTATGCTGTTTAGAAAATGTTTTTGTTCATTTAACTTAGTTTAATTATATATTCTGTGTTGTGTGATTATTTTATTAGGTTTATAATGCTGTTTATCATTTAAAGTCTTCATTTCAAAGCTTTAAAAATAATGTATTAGGTGTTACTTATGACAATTTTGAGAGGGGCCTGGAACCTAACTCCCTCACTTCCCATTGACTTACATTATAAACTGGGTTTCAATTTACAACGGTTTCTATTTACAACCATTCCTTCTTTAACCTAACCCCGGCGTAAACTGACGGTAAACTGACGGCTACCTGTATTCGATTGTAAACAACTTTCTAATTTACTTCTATTACTAATTTTTCTTTATTCTCTTGGTATTTTTTGTGGAAAAGCAGGGACATGGGATCAGGTGCCTGCCGATATTTGGAGCACTATATGGCAGTAGTTTTGCAAGAATGTTATCCATTTGCAATACCACTCGATGACAGCACTGTTTCCTGCCATGTAGTGCTCCGGACACCTACCTACAACAAAGAGCATCATGGGAATAAAGCACATTTGAAAATAGAAGTAAATTGGAAACCTTTTTTTTAATTGTATGTTCTGTCTGAATCACAAAAGATTTTTTGGGGGTCTCATATAACTTTTTCCTCATTTCTCTGTAAAATAAGTCTGATAATTGTAGGTTTTCCAGTTCTAAAAACTCAATGTTCACATTACAGGCCTAAAACTATTATGTAACTGTTGTCCCTAACTGGTTTCAGAAGAGATGATAAGATAAGAACTACAAAACAAAGCATGTTTTGCTTACATAATAACCTACATGGCTACCTGTGTATTTTCAAAAAGCAAATCTGTGTTGGCTCCTCCAAATAAGAAAAGTGATGGTTGGAGTTGGGCTATTAAAACAGTTGCAGCAAGCAAGGTGTTAATGTATTAAATAAAAAGTCTCACTCACCTAATTTGTTGCAAACTGAAGATAAACATTGTAATCACAAGGTGTTTACTATCCCTTTAAGAATTTAGCAGTTTCTGACCTCTGTAGTATGTTTATACAATGTAATCCTTTGTAAGAGGCCAGTTCAGTTTCTTTATTTCTATCAAATAAATGCTATAACATCCTAGATACATTTTGCATTTTTATGGCTTATAGTGGTCTATTTATAAACTTCAGTTTATTGCTTTTCTAAATATCAAAGAAGGCACTTGAGTTAGACATTTTTATGGGTTTTAGAAATGTTGTACTTCTGCTTCTTCTTCTTCACAGTTGCTTCTCAAAATATAAAGTCAACACAAATAACTCACATTAGCGTAAAGTTTTATATATATATATAATTTGTTCAAATAAGCTCCTTCCTTAACAACATTATTCACTTCATGGAATGAGGAAACTCTTTTGCACCTTTGTAATTCTTGCTTTGTCACATTCCCAGTACATGTGATATGTGTGTATATGCGTGTTTGTGTGTGTATATGCGTGTTTGTGTGTGTATATGCGTGTTTGTGTGTGTATATGCGTGTCTGTGTGTGTATATGCGTGTTTGTGTGTGTGTATATGCGTGTTTGTGTGTATATGCGTGTCTGTGTGTGTGTATATGCGTGTTTGTGTGTATATGCGTGTCTGTGTGTGTATATGCGTGTTTGTGTGTGTATATGCGTGTTTGTGTGTGTTTATGTTTACAACAACCTTTATTAAAGGGTCTTGAAACCCAGAATTTTTCTTTCACCGTTCAGATAGATTATGCATTTTTAAGCAACTTTCCAATTTACTTCTTTTATCAAATTTGCTTCATTCCCTTGGTATATTTTATTGAAAAAGCAGCAATGCACTCCTGGGAGCTAGCTGAACACATTTGTAAGCCAATGAAAATGGGCAAACAAGTTTAGCCACCAATCAGCAGCACCTGGCTCCAAGCTCCTAAGCCTATCTAGGTATGCTTTTCAACAAAAAAAGGATACCAAAAAGAATGAAGCAGATTAGAAAACAGAAATAAATTGGAAAGTTGTTTAAAATTGTATGCTCTATCTGAATCATGAAAGAAAAATTTTGGGTTTCATGTCCCTTTAAATCCAACTGTATGGCCAACACATTATGGTCTACTACGCTTTGATTGCTCAATCATTTCAATTTACAGATTACTACTGGAATAAGAAATCCCTTTGGTAAATGTGGTACATTAAAGCCATATGCTACTAAGCTTCTATTAATAATACAAAAACTCTTCTATAATTTTAATTGAAATAAATGCATGTATTAAATAGAACAGTAAAAGAAACATATAGTAGAAAAATACATATATGTGAAACTAGATGCAATTGCATGATAAAGTACTGATAAAAATGTGCAATTTGATTTGCATGGCTTGAAAAAAATGTTGTAAGCAATGCTGTGTGCTCCCTGCTATACTTGCTCTGCCCAAGGAGATTCTTCATTGTAGAGAGTTTTTACAGAGAAACAACGTTACTAATACAAGCGTATGCATCACAAATATGAAACTAAGTACTCAACAGTGATTGTATACAGGCCTCTAGATATTTGGTGTTTTAAGTTAATAATCAATCACTACGCAAACATTTAAGGTCTGCATTTGAAATTGCCCATATTCAAACCAATTTACTGAATTTTCCATAGTCATGTTTTTAAATGCAACATTCTCCCTCCAAGAAAATGTCTGTATTATCAGTTTCAACCAGACAGCTGGAACTCATACGTCATAGGACTATACTAAGGAAAAATAATCTTTGTTCCCATATCGTGTGAGCTTAGCATTACAATGGGTACATACTGTATGTGTTTAATCATAATAAGCTTCATTAGCTTGGGGTCTGTTTGTGGGTGAAGTGTGCCATTCTAAACTACAAGCTGTATTAGAGCTCTAGCAGTAGACCATAATCTATCATTTCAGTATTCCGTATTCAGCTTTGCACCAGCAGCTCTGCCCCCTGCAGATTCGCGGCCAATCGGCCACCAGCAGGGGGGTGTCAATCAACCCGATTGTACTCGATCAGGTTGAATTGCGGCAATGTCTGTCCGTCTGCTCAGAGCTGGCGGACAGGTTATGGAGCAGCGGTCTTTAGAGCTTGATAAATGAGCCCCTATGTGTAATAATTTTATTAATAATAAATATAAAAAATAAAGTTATAAGGGTTAAGATATATGGTATAAGGTGTAAGACAAAAATGGGCTGCAAATGGCGTTAACATATATATGCATACACAGACATTTTTAGATACCATTATATATACATAAATATGTGTGTTCATAAATGTGTGTTCATATGTATTAAACTATTTATGTGTTCTACTGTATATTTACTGACCATATTTAACATTCCAATGTTCTTCACTTACAGAATAATGTTGTTTATTTGGAAATACATATTTCTGTATATAGCTATATATACCTATATCTGTATATCTATTATAGATATATATCGGTAGAGATATCTATTTTATATTAACATTATCAGATATATATAGAAATATATATTTAATAAAAATACGATTCGGGTTTCATGATTTAGCTCTAACATGATCGGGTGAGCGCACATGAAGAATTGCTAACTTCAATGCATATTAGTGAAATATTAAATAAAAATATAAAAAATATATAAATATGTATGTATATCTATCTATATATATATATATTCTATGGATTTAGAATTTTTTACAGTATGTATAATCATTTTTTAAATATTTTTTTATTAATAGATAGGTACATATATATAGAAATATGTATTTACTATAAAAACTACATTATCCTGTGTGTGAAGCGCATTGGAATGTGAAATATTAATAACTGCTGTTGGGTTAGCTCGCAAGCGATAGATGTTTTTTGTTCTGCACTCTCCATTGACTTCTATTGGGAGAATAAGTTAACGAGGTAGCGCATATATATATATATATATATTTATATATATATATACTGCATATAAATTTCCAGTTTTCTTCTGCTAATAAATTGACATCATCATATTGATATCCTTCGTTAAAATTTAGCTTCTTTCTACAAGAGCATACAGAGGTAGATTTGTGTCTTGAACAATATGTGGCATCAATGTTTGCAAAAAATATTTCATGCCTGCTCCTGAACCATTACAGATACGTTTCACAACAAAATATATCAGAATAGGAAAAAAATAAATAGATAATAAACTTTATATTACTTTATATGCTCTGTCTGTCATGAAAGTTTCAATGCCCCTTTAATCTAAAGATGCATATAATGCAAAGATGCCAATGTGTCTTGTGAACTGTTAAAAGGTCAGTAAACACCTAGTAGTTACTACAGATTAATATTTTAGCTGTGTTATTTTATTTTAAATAATTTAACATCTTGTTTGCTGTAATTATTTTTCAGTAGCCAAACTTTATTTTTGTTAAGGCCAGTTAGGTAAATATGTGTAGCAGGATTAGCCTTGAGATGTCAGCTGGGTGCTTTTCCAAGTCTGAGAATTAGAAAAGCCACAATTTCAGTGCTAAATTACATGAAAGGGGGCAAAATAATTAATGAATGTATATTGCAAAGTTGGTTTACTGAGCATAACTAAACACTTTGGAGCCGATTTATCAAGGGCCGAATGGCCCCTGATGCCCCTGTTTCCGCTCGAGCCTTCAGGCTCGTTGGAAACAGCAGTTATGAAGCAGCGGTCTAAAGACCACTACTCCTTAACTGGTCTGCTGCCTCTGAGGCTGCGGACATCAATCTGCTTGATCCTATATGATCGGGTTGATTGACACCCCCTGCTAGCAGCCGATTGACCTTGAATCTGCAGGGGGCGACATTGCACAAGCAGTTCACCAGAACTGCTTGTGCAATGTTAGATGCCAACAGCATATGCTGTCGGCATTCAGCGATGTCTGGTGGACATGATACGTTACAGCGTATTATGTCTGCCAGACATTGGTAAATCAGCCCCTTTATATTAATCTCAAAGTGTTTACTTTCCCTTTACATGTATTTAAAAAATATCTGGTTGATGCATGTAAGTCTACAAGCTCAGCTATTTTGTAGAGCACATTCATGAGAGGTGATTTACAACAGTTCAACTATTGTCAGAGCCCTCTATGGATTTGTCTCCTATAAATGCTGCCTTTGCATATTATTCCTATGCAGACCTCCTAACTGTCCCTATTTGAGAGGGACATTGAGTCCCTGATTCTGAGCTCTGTCCCTCTGAGACAGCCATATGTCCCTCTTTAAAAATTTCCCTTAGCCTCACCCACAGAACACCCAGATACACTCACTAACTGCCCTGACACACACAGACTACCCAGAGACACCCACAACCCCACTAACCACCCATGACCCCTCTCTTCCCTACACAGCTCCACCCACAAAATCGTGATGGGCTCCTATCAACCTCCTGTGTCCCTCATTCTCAGCCACAAATGTTGGGAGGTATGCAGTATGTTTATAGAGCTGCACAATCTGTTGTCCATCTACAAATAACTGAAAATAATGATAATAGTATTCATAATAATACAAAAAGTGTTTGAAATGATCTTAAAGGGACACTAAACCCAAAAAATTTCTTTCGTGATTCATAAAGAGAATTCAATTTTAAACAACTTTACAATTTACTTCTATTATCTAATATGCTTTATTTTTTAGATATCCTTTGTTAAAGAAATAGCAATGCACATGGGTGAGCCAATAACACGAGGCATCTATGTGCAGGCACCAATCAGCAGCTACTGAGCCTATCTAGATATGCTATTCAGCAAAGAATATCAAGAGAATGAAGCAAAATAGATAATAGAAGTAAATTAGAAAGTTGTTTAAAGTGGCATGCTCTATCTAAATCACGAAAGAAAAAAGGTGGGTTTAATGTCCCTTTAAGGCACAGATTGCTAGTAGTTTAACTCATCCCTGTAGTTTCTTTGGATAAGGGTACAATTTAAAACATACTGAGGTTTCTGCAAGTCCAAGTCTAACACCATATTCAGAATAAGCCATAGCTGTTTTACATTTTCAGACTCCCATTATAATATAAAAAAACTAAAAAAGCTTATTTGGGAATTACATCCAACCTACTGGAGTAATTATTATTAATGAATTAATGTTTTCTATTAATTATTAATATAACTGCTTGTTAAAATTAAAATACAAATATTTTAATTTATGTTTCTTTAATGGTGTGTTTGACCTCTGTCAACAGAACTATATCATTCTATTTGTCAAACTAGCAAAACCACTTTCTATACACATCTTATGTAACATTTCTTTTTATTACTATTTTTTCTTAGTTGTGTTAATAAAATGAATAAACCTTATTATTACATTTCTTTTTATTACTATTTTTTCTTAGTTGTGTTAATAAAATGAATAAACCTTATTATTATGCCCCATTAGAACTAGCTATAATTACTAACAAGCTAATACAATGCAGTTTGCATTCCTATGATTAAAAATGTTTTTTTTTATAGAAAGAAAATATAAAACCATAATCTAAAAACAAAGCTTTTCTATGTCACTGTTATTAGTTCACAACTTCTCTTCATGATGTATGTTCTGCACTCCACTCCATAAAAAGGACCCAGTGCAATTCCGCCAAGTGATGTCAGCCAATCACTTTTTCATGCCAAAACACCCCCCAAAAAACCAACAGCACTTTAAACACATCAACTATATTAACTATAACTCTAAAGTCAACAGCAAAAGTACCTATCATTTTCATCTTTGCCCTTGTGTCTTATACTTGGATGGTAATAACCAGAACATTAATCAGTTAATATCATACAATGATACTTTTCATCTCTAAACAACTGGTTTACAGAATTATAGATAGTCAGGAAGAAAATAAGAGGGAGAGAATGCTGTTGAATTGTGAACAAAGGACACAATTACCAAGGGTTCCTTGATACAGTATCATTTTATCAAATATGTTTCTGCTTCTTTTTAGGATTTTTTAGTGAGGAATGATCTTCATTGTCAGTCAAGTAACTTGGAAGCTAAGGGGAACACATTTGGGGAGAGGTTGGATAGGGTGAAATCTCCTTTAGAATGAATGGGATAAAGCATATTAAAATGAAGAATGAACTAGCACCTGAGGTTAGAGAGAGTGCAGTGGGAGGAGAATGGAGTGAAGAAGTCAGTCAGGTGGTGTAGAATGGGGATGTGTGGTGTTCAGAAAGAGCAGGAGGGGAAATGGCAGAGCAAGTTGTACGCTACAGGCGCATGAGGTGTGAAGGAGCTCTATTTTGTCCAGCCTCTGTACGTACATGACTTCCCACAAGCAAATCACACCATAACATCCAGCAGAGGGTTACTCTGGTACATTCCTACAGTTCTTATAAACCCTCAGTCAGGGTTCAGAAGAGAAACAGCTTTATCATAAATGGGACTCCTGCACAACTGTGCTGCAGTTTGTCTGACCCTGCTACATGCTACCCATGATACACAATGATTGTTTAAATAAGTACAGGAGCTAAATTACATCTGATCTCTGATAGTGTAAAATTTAACTACATTTTTGTCACATGCTTTTGTTTGTTTTCTTGTTAGCGGGATTGCTCATTTATCCTTTTCAAATGCAATAAATATGGGAAAATGTGTCTTTTTTAACATTTGTCTGAAAATGAATGCTTATGTCTACTAGCTGAACATACTCAATGGTTTTCAAGAGGTGTATCCCTAGACTGCTCTGGAACTGCAAATCCTAGCAAATGTTACTAACAAATGACATCTCAAATGCTTTATGGCTATAGTTTATGTATATATTTTACAATTCTTTGTTTATATATATATATATATATATATATATATATATATATATATATATATATATATAAAAACAGGAAACAGCACTCTCTGGACTTAAGTATAAAACAAATAGTTTATTCGGTAACGTTTCGGGGAATGCTCCCCTTCATCAGACCATACAAGTGAACCAAACATTTAAGCATACATAAACCCCTCCCCCTAGTGCAAAAAAACGCCAAAAATGGTTGCCATGGCAACCAAACAACCAGTTCAAAGTAAATACATTTAAAAATGCAACAATCACATCAAAGAACCCAGATCATCATGGTTAATTAGCATCAGGTCAAATAGCAAATAGACACATAATCCTACCACATAGTACACATGCTGCATACTAGTAATTCTAATTACCCAGTGGCAGTGTGTCATATAAAAAGACATTTCACAATATTATTAACTAAGTACAGAAAAAAAGTTTAGAAAAAAAAGTTTAGTTAAAAGTCAGCAATTCATCATGTTGAAATGCAATTCAAGCAATGCACTTATTGTCACAATACTCAAATCGTAATACACGTATTGCATAGTCTAGGGCCATATGTACCATTTATGTTAGAAACGTTATCAACAGCAAACTGGGCACTTGGAAACCTCAAACATTTTAACTGTATTACATGCGCTAAGTCTAACACGACCTATATTGTGTAAATGATATGGGATCAAAGAGAATCATACCATAAGTCCCTGTTAGGCACCGGACCACACTCGCACTTGTTCCTAGCACAGTCAGTAGCGGAACAACAAGGGTAGTGCGCATGCGTATCTACCCGGCGCAGCCCGGCCCCCATTGCCCCAGCTAAGTTCCCAATAGGATAGATAGGACAAGCCCCCACACCGGACAAATTATATTGTTATAATGGCATGGTATAGTAGGGGTGGGCACCATGATACATCTAAGGGAGGGAAGGGTCAGGATCATGCACGCAATATATGTAGCAGGATATGGTATAGCAGACAGTTAAATACTCATAATACACAGATAACTGGAGTCCCCCAATTACGAATAGCAACCCAGCATGCTCAGTCTGACATACAAGATACGATGTGTGAATGCGTCTGTCATTCCTAACTTGTCAGCACCAATCATTCAGTCAAGCCCCATATCGCCCCTGCACTAACATTTTACAGGGTCACATGAAAAAATGTCAGTGTGTGTGCGCATGCGTGTCAGCCAGGCACTGTCTATCCCCTTCATATTGATTACGGCAAGGGCCCTGGTAGGCTGTAGGGGACAAGCCCCTATCCCTGTGTGAGTAACAGTTTTTCTAAGAGATAGGTGGTGTGTACGGGAGGGGAGGGCAGGGGTCCAAAGTCAATATGTAGGCCAGCCACAGTATGGTTCAAGCTGATGCTATGACTAAAAGTTTGCTAGAGGCCGGCAGCCCAAAATTTAAGGATCGCTATAAAAGTCAAAGACCCCTAAGCATATGTGAATTAATTCATAGTTAAGGCAGGCCCCATCCCACTAGATACAGTAAATACCAGTTCTAACAGTGTTCAATAGTGCAAGGCTACTAGCACCAGCACTCAGAGATGTGTCCATACTTTAGTGTACATCAAGAGTGACATCTACTAGTGTAAATTACAGACAAAACCTAAGTCTGGGTTCCCCCATTAGGCACCCCTCATGACGGGTAAATACGGGCAGAGCCTAGAGCAAATCAGCATCTAGACCTCATGAACCCACCGCTGATAAAAGAATGCATACATAGTATCAGACAATGTACATGCTATATCAAACCTCCTAAAGAGATACAACCAGATACAAATGAAACATAAACAGATTAGTTCATAAAAAACAATGCCAGTCTATCCCCATGTTCAAACCTCTGGGGTGTATAGTGTCCAGTTTGAAGATCCACTCTGCCTCCTTCTGTAGGAGACGGGTGTCCCTGTCACCTCCCCTAGGAAGTGGGGGTACATGATCAATGAGTTTAAATCTCAGGTCCGCCACAGAGTGACCATTCTCCATAAAATGTCTGGCCACCGGCTGGTCACTCTTGCCTTTCTCAATTGCCGTCCGGATGGCACTCCTGTGGTTAGCCATCCTTTTCTTAATGTCATCTGACGTTTTACCTATATAAAATAGGCCACAGCTGCAATTCAGCATGTATACCACAAAATTTGGGCCTAACAGGGACTTATGGTATGATTCTCTTTGATCCCATATCATTTACACAATATAGGTCGTGTTAGACTTAGCGCATGTAATACAGTTATAATGTTTGAGGTTTCCAAGTGCCCAGTTTGCTGTTGATAACGTTTCTAACATAAATGGTACATATGGCCCTAGACTATGCAATAAGTGTATTACGATTTGGGTATTGTGACAATTGCTTGAATTGCATTTCAACATGATGAATTGCTGACTTTTAACTAAACTTTTTTTTCTAAACTTTTTTTCTGTACTTAGTTAATAATATTGTGAAATGTCTTTTTATATGACACACTGCCACTGGGTAATTAGAATTACTAGTATGCAGCATGTCTACTATGTGGTAGGATTATGTGTCTATTTGCTATTTGACCCAATGCTAATTAACCATGATGATCTGGGTTCTTTGATGTGATTGTTGCATTTTTAAATGTATTTATTTTGAACTGGTTGTTTGGTTGCCATGGCAACCATTTTTGGCGTTTTTTTTGCACTAGGGGGAGGGGTTTATGTATGCTTAAATGTTTGGTTCACTTGTATGTTGTTGGTCTGATGAAGGGGAGCATTCCCCGAAACGTTACCGAATAAACTATTTGTTTTATACTTAAGTCCAGAGAGTGCTGTTTCCTGTTTTGCTACATTTCATCTACTCTAGCACCCTGGCCCTTGGAGAACTGTTTGTGAGAGTGCAACTGACTCTTTTTGCCTATATATATATATATATATATATATATATATATATATATATATATATATATATATATATATATATATATATATATATAAAACATGGAAGGGAACTGCACTCCAAGACCGGATCAGGTACACATCCTGTGACTCAGTAACATCCAGCCCTGGGTGCTAAATAGCACTCCAAAAAAGCTGTGATGTCACCAGAGCCACAGGCAGTTAACCCCAGTCCGGAATGGGTGCAAGAACCAAGGGAGATTACAAATAAAAAGTAATACAACACATAGAAACACCCAGCACTCACCAGCTAGCTCACAGCTAAGACAAAATCACAACTGGAAAGGTTAGTCACCGCATCTGGCCAAATGGGAAAGCTCAGGCACCACGTCAAGGTCCTTTCCTTAGCCTGAGTCCCTAACACAGGCACACCATCATGCGAGCTCACAAAGCTAAACAAACTGAGAACAAAGAAGGGGTGCACAGGTGGCTGTAATCACCCATAGAAAATACAAAACATGGAAGGGAACTGCACTCCAAGACCGGATCAGGTACACATCCTGTGACTCAGTAACATCCAGCCCTGGGTGCTAAATAGCACTCCAAAAAAGCTGTGATGTCACCAGAGCCACAGGCAGTTAACCCCAGTCCGGAATGGGTGCAAGAACCAAGGGAGATTACAAATAAAAAGTAATACAACACATAGAAACACCCAGCACTCACCAGCTAGCTCACAGCTAAGACAAAATCACAACTGGAAAGGTTAGTCACCGCATCTGGCCAAATGGGAAAGCTCAGGCACCACATCAAGGTCTTTTCCTTAGCCTGAGTCCCTAACACAGGCACACCATCATGCGAGCTCACAAAGCTAAACAAACTGAGAACAAAGAAGGGGTGCACAGGTGGCTGTAATCACCCATAGAAAATACAAAACATGGAAGGGAACTGCACTCCAAGACCGGATCAGGTACACATCCTGTGACTCAGTAACATCCAGCCCTGGGTGCTAAATAGCACTCCAAAAAAGCTGTGATGTCACCAGAGCCACAGGCAGTTAACCCCAGTCCGGAATGGGTGCAAGAACCAAGGGAGATTACAAATAAAAAGTAATACAACACATAGAAACACCCAGCACTCACCAGCTAGCTCACAGCTAAGACAAAATCACAACTGGAAAGGTTAGTCACCGCATCTGGCCAAATGGGAAAGCTCAGGCACCACGTCAAGGTCCTTTCCTTAGCCTGAGTCCCTAACACAGGCACACCATCATGCGAGCTCACAAAGCTAAACAAACTGAGAACAAAGAAGGGGTGCACAGGTGGCTGTAATCACCCATAGAAAATACAAAACATGGAAGGGAACTGCACTCCAAGACCGGATCAGGTACACATCCTGTGACTCAGTAACATCCAGCCCTGGGTGCTAAATAGCACTCCAAAAAAGCTGTGATGTCACCAGAGCCACAGGCAGTTAACCCCAGTCCGGAATGGGTGCAAGAACCAAGGGAGATTACAAATAAAAAGTAATACAACACATAGAAACACCCAGCACTCACCAGCTAGCTCACAGCTAAGACAAAATCACAACTGGAAAGGTTAGTCACCGCATCTGGCCAAATGGGAAAGCTCAGGCACCACGTCAAGGTCCTTTCCTTAGCCTGAGTCCCTAACACAGGCACACCATCATGCGAGCTCACAAAGCTAAACAAACTGAGAACAAAGAAGGGGTGCACAGGTGGCTGTAATCACCCATAGAAAATACAAAACATGGAAGGGAACTGCACTCCAAGACCGGATCAGGTACACATCCTGTGACTCAGTAACATCCAGCCCTGGGTGCTAAATAGCACTCCAAAAAAGCTGTGATGTCACCAGAGCCACAGGCAGTTAACCCCAGTCCGGAATGGGTGCAAGAACCAAGGGAGATTACAAATAAAAAGTAATACAACACATAGAAACACCCAGCACTCACCAGCTAGCTCACAGCTAAGACAAAATCACAACTGGAAAGGTTAGTCACCGCATCTGGCCAAATGGAAAGCTCAGGCACCACGTCAAGGTCCTTTCCTTAGCCTGAGTCCCTAACACAGGCACACCATCATGCGAGCTCACAAAGCTAAACAAACTGAGAACAAAGAAGGGGTGCACAGGTGGCTGTAATCACCCATAGAAAATACAAAACATGGAAGGGAACTGCACTCCAAGACCGGATCAGGTACACATCCTGTGACTCAGTAACATCCAGCCCTGGGTGCTAAATAGCACTCCAAAAAAGCTGTGATGTCACCAGAGCCACAGGCAGTTAACCCCAGTCCGGAATGGGTGCAAGAACCAAGGGAGATTACAAATAAAAAGTAATACAACACATAGAAACACCCAGCACTCACCAGCTAGCTCACAGCTAAGACAAAATCACAACTGGAAAGGTTAGTCACCGCATCTGGCCAAATGGGAAAGCTCAGGCACCACGTCAAGGTCCTTTCCTTAGCCTGAGTCCCTAACACAGGCACACCATCATGCGAGCTCACAAAGCTAAACAAACTGAGAACAAAGAAGGGGTGCACAGGTGGCTGTAATCACCCATAGAAAATACAAAACATGGAAGGGAACTGCACTCCAAGACCGGATCAGGTATACATCCTGTGACTCAGTAACATCCAGCCCTGGGTGCTAAATAGCACTCCAAAAAAGCTGTGATGTCACCAGAGCCACAGGCAGTTAACCCCAGTCCGGAATGGGTGCAAGAACCAAGGGAGATGATGGTGTGCCTGTGTTAGGGACTCAGGCTAAGGAAAGGACCTTGACGTGGTGCCTGAGCTTTCCCATTTGGCCAGATGCGGTGACTACCCTTTCCAGTTGTGATTTTGTCTTAGCTGTGAGCTAGCTGGTGAGTGCTGGGTGTTTCTATGTGTTGTATTACTTTTTATTTGTAATCTCCCTTGGTTCTTGCACCCATTCCGGACTGGGGTTAACTGCCTGTGGCTCTGGTGACATCACAGCTTTTTTGGAGTGCTATTTAGCACCCAGGGCTGGATGTTACTGAGTCACAGGATGTGTACCTGATCCGGTCTTGGAGTGCAGTTCCCTTCTATGTTTTGTATTTTCTATGGGTGATTACAGCCACCTGTGCACCCCTTCTTTGTTCTCAGTTTGTTTAGCTTTGTGAGCTCGCATGATGGTGTGCCTGTGTTAGGGACTCAGGCTAAGGAAAGGACCTTGACGTGGTGCCTGAGCTTTCCCATTTGGCCAGATGCGGTGACTAACCTTTCCAGTTGTGATTTTGTCTTAGCTGTGAGCTAGCTGGTGAGTGCTGGGTGTTTCTATGTGTTGTATTACTTTTTATTTGTAATCTCCCTTGGTTCTTGCACCCATTCCAGACTGGGGTTAACTGCCTGTGGCTCTGGTGACATCACAGCTTTTTTGGAGTGCTATTTAGCACCCAGGGCTGGATGTTACTGAGTCACAGGATGTGTACCTGATCCGGTCTTGGAGTGCAGTTCCCTTCCATGTTTTGTATTTTCTATGGGTGATTACAGCCACCTGTGCACCCCTTCTTTGTTCTCAGTTTGTTTAGCTTTGTGAGCTCGCATGATGGTGTGCCTGTGTTAGGGACTCAGGCTAAGGAAAGGACCTTGACGTGGTGCCTGAGCTTTCCCATTTGGCCAGATGCGGTGACTAACCTTTCCAGTTGTGATTTTGTCTTAGCTGTGAGCTAGCTGGTGAGTGCTGGGTGTTTCTATGTGTTGTATTACTTTTTATTTGTAATCTCCCTTGGTTCTTGCACCCATTCCGGACTGGGGTTAACTGCCTGTGGCTCTGGTGACATCACAGCTTTTTTGGAGTGCTATTTAGCACCCAGGGCTGGATGTTACTGAGTCACAGGATGTGTACCTTATCCGGTCTTGGAGTGCAGTTCCCTTCCATGTTTTGTATTTTCTATGGGTGATTACAGCCACCTGTGCACCCCTTCTTTGTTCTCAGTTTGTTTAGCTTTGTGAGCTCGCATGATGGTGTGCCTGTGTTAGGGACTCAGGCTAAGGAAAGGACCTTGACGTGGTGCCTGAGCTTTCCCATTTGGCCAGATGCGGTGACTAACCTTTCCAGTTGTGATTTTGTCTTAGCTGTGAGCTAGCTGGTGAGTGCTGGGTTTTTCTATGTGTTGTATTACTTTTTATTTGTAATCTCCCTTGGTTCTTGCACCCATTCCGGACTGGGGTTAACTGCCTGTGGCTCTGGTGACATCACAGCTTTTTTGGAGTGCTATTTAGCACCCAGGGCTGGATGTTACTGAGTCACAGGATGTGTACCTGATCCGGTCTTGGAGTGCAGTTCCCTTCCATGTTTTGTATTTTCTATGGGTGATTACAGCCACCTGTGCACCCCTTCTTTGTTCTCAGTTTGTTTAGCTTTGTGAGCTCGCATGATGGTGTGCCTGTGTTAGGGACTCAGGCTAAGGAAAGGACCTTGACGTGGTGCCTGAGCTTTCCCATTTGGCCAGATGCGGTGACTAATCTTTCCAGTTGTGATTTTGTCTTAGCTGTGAGCTAGCTGGTGAGTGCTGGGTGTTTCTATGTGTTGTATTACTTTTTATTTGTAATCTCCCTTGGTTCTTGCACCCATTCCGGACTGGGGTTAACTGCCTGTGGCTCTGGTGACATCACAGCTTTTTTGGAGTGCTATTTAGCACCCAGGGCTGGATGTTACTGAGTCACAGGATGTGTACCTGATCCGGTCTTGGAGTGCAGTTCCCTTCCATGTTTTGTATTTTCTATGTGTGATTACAGCCACCTGTGCACCCCTTCTTTGTTCTCAGTTTGTTTAGCTTTGTGAGCTCGCATGATGGTGTGCCTGTGTTAGGGACTCAGGCTAAGGAAAGGACCTTGACGTGGTGCCTGAGCTTTCCCATTTGGCCAGATGCGGTGACTAACCTTTCCAGTTGTGATTTTGTCTTAGCTGTGAGCTAGCTGGTGAGTGCTGGGTGTTTCTATGTGTTGTATTACTTTTTATTTGTAATCTCCCTTGGTTCTTGCACCCATTCCGGACTAGGGTTAACTGCCTGTGGCTCTGGTGACATCACAGCTTTTTTGGAGTGCTATTTAGCACCCAGGGCTGGATGTTACTGAGTCACAGGATGTGTACCTGATCCGGTCTTGGAGTGCAGTTCCCTTCCATGTTTTGTATTTTCTATGGGTGATTACAGCCACCTGTGCACCCCTTCTTTGTTCTCAGTTTGTTTCGCTTTGTGAGCTCGCATGATGGTGTGCCTGTGTTAGGGACTCAGGCTAAGGAAAGGACCTTGACGTGGTGCCTGAGCTTTCCCATTTGGCCAGATGCGGTGACTAACCTTTCCAGTTGTGATTTTGTCTTAGCTGTGAGCTAGTTGGTGAGTGCTGGGTGTTTCTATGTGTTGTATTACTTTTTATTTGTAATCTCCCTTGGTTCTTGCACCCATTCCGGACTGGGGTTAACTGCCTGTGGCTCTGGTGACATCACAGCTTTTTTGGAGTGCTATTTAGCACCCAGGGCTGGATGTTACTGAGTCACAGGATGTATACCTGATCCGGTCTTGGAGTGCAGTTCCCTTCCATGTTTTGTATTTTCTATGGGTGATTACAGCCACCTGTGCACCCCTTCTTTGTTCTCAGTTTGTTTAGCTTTGTGAGCTCGCATGATGGTGTGCCTGTGTTAGGGACTCAGGCTAAGGAAAGGACCTTGACGTGGTGCCTGAGCTTTCCCATTTGGCCAGATGCGGTGACTAACCTTTCCAGTTGTGATTTTGTCTTAGCTGTGAGCTAGCTGGTGAGTGCTGGGTTTTTCTATGTGTTGTATTACTTTTTATTTGTAATCTCCCTTGGTTCTTGCACCCATTCCGGACTGGGGTTAACTGCCTGTGGCTCTGGTGACATCACAGCTTTTTTGGAGTGCTATTTAGCACCCAGGGCTGGATGTTACTGAGTCACAGGATGTGTACCTGATCCGGTCTTGGAGTGCAGTTCCCTTCCATGTTTTGTATTTTCTATGGGTGATTACAGCCACCTGTGCACCCCTTCTTTGTTCTCAGTTTGTTTAGCTTTGTGAGCTCGCATGATGGTGTGCCTGTGTTAGGGACTCAGGCTAAGGAAAGGACCTTGACGTGGTGCCTGAGCTTTCCCATTTGGCCAGATGCGGTGACTAATCTTTCCAGTTGTGATTTTGTCTTAGCTGTGAGCTAGCTGGTGAGTGCTGGGTGTTTCTATGTGTTGTATTACTTTTTATTTGTAATCTCCCTTGGTTCTTGCACCCATTCCGGACTGGGGTTAACTGCCTGTGGCTCTGGTGACATCACAGCTTTTTTGGAGTGCTATTTAGCACCCAGGGCTGGATGTTACTGAGTCACAGGATGTGTACCTGATCCGGTCTTGGAGTGCAGTTCCCTTCCATGTTTTGTATTTTCTATGTGTGATTACAGCCACCTGTGCACCCCTTCTTTGTTCTCAGTTTGTTTAGCTTTGTGAGCTCGCATGATGGTGTGCCTGTGTTAGGGACTCAGGCTAAGGAAAGGACCTTGACGTGGTGCCTGAGCTTTCCCATTTGGCCAGATGCGGTGACTAACCTTTCCAGTTGTGATTTTGTCTTAGCTGTGAGCTAGCTGGTGAGTGCTGGGTGTTTCTATGTGTTGTATTACTTTTTATTTGTAATCTCCCTTGGTTCTTGCACCCATTCCGGACTGGGGTTAACTGCCTGTGGCTCTGGTGACATCACAGCTTTTTTGGAGTGCTATTTAGCACCCAGGGCTGGATGTTACTGAGTCACAGGATGTGTACCTGATCCGGTCTTGGAGTGCAGTTCCCTTCCATGTTTTGTATTTTCTATGTGTGATTACAGCCACCTGTGCACCCCTTCTTTGTTCTCAGTTTGTTTAGCTTTGTGAGCTTGCATGATGGTGTGCCTGTGTTAGGGACTCAGGCTAAGGAAAGGACCTTGACGTGGTGCCTGAGCTTTCCCATTTGGCCAGATGCGGTGACTAACCTTTCCAGTTGTGATTTTGTCTTAGCTGTGAGCTAGCTGGTGAGTGCTGGGTGTTTCTATGTGTTGTATTACTTTTTATTTGTAATCTCCCTTGGTTCTTGCACCCATTCCGGACTGGGGTTAACTGCCTGTGGCTCTGGTGACATCACAGCTTTTTTGGAGTGCTATTTAGCACCCAGGGCTGGATGTTACTGAGTCACAGGATGTGTACCTGATCCGGTCTTGGAGTGCAGTTCCCTTCCATGTTTTGTATTTTCTATGGGTGATTACAGCCACCTGTGCACCCCTTCTTTGTTCTCAGTTTGTTTAGCTTTGTGAGCTCGCATGATGGTGTGCCTGTGTTAGGGACTCAGGCTAAGGAAAGGACCTTGACGTGGTGCCTGAGCTTTCCCATTTGGCCAGATGCGGTGACTAACCTTTCCAGTTGTGATTTTGTCTTAGCTGTGAGCTAGCTGGTGAGTGCTGGGTGTTTCTATGTGTTGTATTACTTTTTATTTGTAATCTCCCTTGGTTCTTGCACCCATTCCGGACTGGGGTTAACTGCCTGTGGCTCTGGTGACATCACAGCTTTTTTGGAGTGCTATTTAGCACCCAGGACTGGATGTTACTGAGTCACAGGATGTGTACCTGATCCGGTCTTGGAGTGCAGTTCCCTTCCATGTTTTGTATTTTCTATGGGTGATTACAGCCACCTGTGCACCCCTTCTTTGTTCTCAGTTTGTTTAGCTTTGTGAGCTCGCATGATGGTGTGCCTGTGTTAGGGACTCAGGCTAAGGAAAGGACCTTGACGTGGTGCCTGAGCTTTCCCATTTGGCCAGATGCGGTGACTAACCTTTCCAGTTGTGATTTTGTCTTAGCTGTGAGCTAGCTGGTGAGTGCTGGGTGTTTCTATGTGTTATATATATATATAATTGGCAATGCATACATAAAGTATGATATAAATAATAACCATAATGCAACTTTTATATACCACTTGTAAATGTTAATATGTAGTCCCATTCCAACATTGGCTCTTCAGGGAAAGCTTTGTACCAATAATCCTAATGAAGCTGATTATCCTTGTTATCATAATATATTCCACTGTCTACCTTCAAAAGCAACCATTTGTTTCACTGCAATTAAAGGAATATAATAAATTGTAATAAAAAAGCACTAAGCAGTGTGTTATACATAATAGAAATCAATGCAATATGTATTATTTAACGTTTTAAAAGGACTTTTCTTTTTATTTATTTTATATGTACAGGGTCAATTACTTCCTGTCACAGCCCCAAAAGGGGGCTGGGGCATTTACAGGAAGGCATATATACCTTGATGGCATAAATCTTCTAGAGCAACATAAGCTGGCTTACTGTTCAGGGAATGCTGGAGAAACAGTAAATCAAATTCTCGCCCATGCTCAGAAGTGGCAGAATGCAACTTAAGTTCCCAGCATGTCAGCTACCTTATCTCCCTGAGGGCAGTGGCTACACTGAGAATTTCTAAGTGTCCATTTTGTAAGAAAACAAATAAGTTGTTAGCTGTTTTTTTAACACAATCTGTATCTTTTTATGTTTACTTTGATTAGCTGTTTTTTAAACACAATGGCCTCTAGTTATGAAGCTGTCTACTTACCTGCATTCGCCTCACATCGCCGCCGCGGACCTGAATACGCTCGCCAAAGTTATCAATAAATCTGTCAAAAAGCCGCGCACCAAGTACGGGGCGATGAGCAGCGGACTGTGATAGTTATCACTCATCAATCTCGCTGCTCTTCGGCTTTTTTACAGCTTTATTGATACCCCTGTCACTAAGCACTCACACTATACTATACTGTTCTAAACCCTATACCGGCGCCCCCGGAGCCCCCCGCAACTAAATAAAGTTATTAACCCCTAAACCGCTGCTCCTAGACCCCACCGCAACTATAATAAATATATTAACCCCTAAACCGCCACTCCCGGACCCCGCCACCACCTACATTATACCTATTAACCCCTAATCTGACGCCCCCTATACCGCCGCCACCTACATAAACTTATTAACCCCTATCCTACCGATCCCGGACCCCGCCGCAACTAAATAAATTGTTTAACCCCTAAGCCGCCGCTCCCGGACCCCGCCGCCACCTACATAATACCTATTAACCCCTATCCTGCCCCCTACACCGCCGCCACTATAATAAAATTATTAAACCCTAAACCGAAGTCTAACACTAACCCTAACACCCCCCTAACTTAAATATTAATTAAATAAATCTAAATAATATTACTCTTATTAACTAAATTAATCCTTTTTAAAACTAAATACTTATCTATAAAATAAACCCTAATATAGCTACAATATAACTAATAGTTACATTGTAGCTATTTTAGGGTTTATTTTTATTTTACAGGCAACTTTGTATTTATTTTAACTAGGTACAATAGTTATTAAATAGTTATTAACTATTTAATAGCTACCTAGTTAAAATAAAGACAAATTTACCTGTAAAATAAAAACTAACCTAAGTTACAATTACACTTAACACTACTATTTTTATTTTACAGGTAACATTGTATTTATTTTAACTAGGTACAATAGTTATTAAATAGTTATTAATTATTTAATAACTACCTAGCTAAAAGAAATACAAAATTACCTGTAAAATAAATCCTAACCTAAGTTACAATTAAACCTAACACTACACTATCATAAATTAATTAAATAAATTAGCTACAAATACCTACAATTGAATACAATTAAATAAACTAAACTAAATTAAAAAAACAAAAAAACACTAAATTACAGAAAATAAAAAAATATTACAAGAATTTTAAACTAATTACAACTAATCTAAGCCCCCTAATAAAATAAAAAACCCAAAATAATAAAAGTCCCTACCCTATTCTACATTACAAAGTAATCAGCTCTTTTACCAGCCCTTAAAAGGGTTTTTTGCGGGGCATTGCCCCAAAGTAATCAGCTCTTTTACCTGTAAAAAAAATACAACCCCCCAACATTAAAACCCACCACCCACACACCCCTACTCTAACCCACCCAAACCCCCCTTAAAAAAACCTAACACTAACCCCCTGAAGATCTCACTACCTTGAGTAGTCTTCACCCAGCTGGGCCGAAGTCTTCATCCGATGGGGCAGAAGAGGACATCCATACCGGCAGAAGTCTTCATCCGGACCGGCAGAAGTCTTCATCCTATTCGGACAGAAGAAGACATCCGGACCAGCAGACATCTTCATCCAAGCACCATCTTCTATCTTCATCCAACCGACGAGGAGCGGCTCCAGATTCAAGACCTCCGGCACGGAGCATCTTTCCTGGCCGACGGACTAACGACAAATGACGGTTCCTTTAAATGATGTCATCCTTGGATGAAGATGTCTGCCGGTCCGGATGTCCTCTTCTGCCCGGATAGGATGAAGACTTCTGCCGGTCCGGATGTCCTCTTCTGCCTGGATAGGATGAAGACTTCTGCCGGTCTGGATGTCCTCTTCTGCCCCATCGGATGAAGACTTCGGCCCGGCTGGGTGAAGACTACTCAAGGTAGGGAGATCTTCAGGGGGTTAGTGTTAGGTTTTTTTAAGGGGGGTTTGGGTGGGTTAGAGTAGGGGTGTGTGGGTGGTGGGTTTTAATGTTGGGGGTGTTGTATTTTTTTTTACAGGTAAAAGAGCTGATTACTTTGGGGCAATGCCCCGCAAAAAAGCCCTTTTAAGGGCTGGTAAAAGAGCTGATTACTTTGTAATGTAGAATAGGGTAGGGACTTTTATTATTTTGTTTTTTTTATTTTATTAGGGGGCTTAGATTAGGTGTAATTAGTTTAAAATTCTTGTAATATTTTTTTATTTTCTGTAATTTAGTGTTTGTTTGTTTTTTAAATTTAGTTTAGTTTATTTAATTGTATTTAATTGTAGGTATTTGTAGCTAATTTATTTAATTAATTTAATGATAGTGTAGTGTTAGGTTTAATTGTAACTTAGGTTAGGATTTATTTTACAGGTAATTTTGTATTTCTTTTAGCTAGGTAGTTATTAAATAGTTAATAACTATTTAATAACTATTGTACCTAGTTAAAATAAATACAAAGTTGCCTGTAAAATAAAAATAAATCCTAAAATAGCTACAATATAATTATTAGTTATATTGTAGCTATATTAGGTTTTATTTTATAGGTAAGTATTTAGTTTTAAATAGGAATAATTTAGTTAATAGTAATTTTTATTTAGATTTATTAAAATAATATTTAATTTAGGGGGGTGTTAGGGTTAGTGTTAGACTTAGGTTTAGGGGTTAATAATTTTAATATAGGTGGCGGCGGTATAGGGGGGGCAGGATAGGGGTTAATAAGTTTAATATAGGTGGTGGCGGGGTCTGGAAGCGGCGGTTTAGGGGTTAAACAATTTATTTAGTTGCGGTGGGGTCCGGGATCTGCAGGATAGGGGTTAATTAGTTTATGTAGGTGGCGGCGGTATAGGGGGCGGCAGATTAGGGGTTATATGTATAATGTAGGTTGCGGCGGGGTCCGGGAGCGGCGGTTTAGAGGGTAATAACTTTATTTAGTTGCGGCAGGGTAAGGGGGGCAGATTAGGGGTGTTTGATTCGGGGTACATGTTAGGTGCAGACATTTCCCATAGGAATCAATGGGATATCGGGCAGCAGCGAACATGAGCTTTCGCTATGGTCAGACTCCCATTGATTCCTATGGGATCCGCCGCCTCCAGGGCGGCGGATTAAAATCCAGGTACGCTGGCCCGGAATAGTGGCGAGTGTACCTGGTAGTAGTTTGATAACTACCAAAAGTAGTCAGATTGTGCTGAACTTGCGTTCGGAACATCTGTAGTGACGTAAGCATCGATCTGTGTCGGACTGAGTCCGGCGGATCGAAGCTTACGCACTAGATTCTACTTTTGCCGGGCAGTAGGGCTTGATAACTAAGGCGAATCAGCCTCGCCACAAATATGCTGCAGAATTCCAGCGTATTTGCGGTTGACGGCTTGATAACTAGAGGCCAATCTGTATCTTTTTATGTTTACTTTGATTTTACATATATTTACAAATTACAGCTCTTAAAAAAAACAGCAAAAACAGGCATGTTACAGTGGAATTATATGACTAAGTGTGTTAACTTTGAAAGAATGTAATATATAAAAAACACTTTATAGCTACCTAGAAATACATTGCTCTGACAGCCATACAAAATCGGATTCTTTGCCTATTGTCCTTTCCTCTCCAAAAGGAGTTGTTTTTAGTTCATGCTTCAGCAAATTTAGCCTAGGATCTGCTCAACACATGTTACAATCCAAAATGATATTTCCCCCAAAAAGGGAATGAAATGCATGAGTGAATAAAGACAGCTCTTGGGGAATGTAATTATTGCCAGACATATGCTGCAGTATACATTCCTCACATGACTTGGCCTTGTGTATATAAAAAAGTGAAGGATCATACTTCCAATGAGGTATTTGTGACTGGTGGTCTCTGTGGAATTTCAACATTAAAAGAAAACACTGCACCTTCAAAAGGCTGCCATTCCTCTGACGTGACATCATCCTCCATATCCCAGATGTGCCTTGGAATGCCTGGCATGCTGTGTATATTTGTTGTATTCCCTTGAGATTCATATTACAGTTTCTGCCCTAGAAATATTAACCCCATTTTTTAAGTCTTTGCAAAAGATATGAAATATTTGATCAAACAAGTGATCTTCTAAGCCCTGTATTTTTGAACACTTGTTGAAAGCCAGTAAGGGAGAATGATGTACTAATTTGAATTAATATATATATATATATATATATATATATATATATATATATATATATATATATATAAATTTGCCATCACATTATCCTAATTTTAAGGGACAGGTGCAAGGACAAGACAGAGCAATATTTTACAAATATTAGAAATAAAATACTTGTGCTCCATCAAAAATCTTATGCAAAAAAGGGTAGGGGTTTAGTACTATGATTAGGCCAAAAGATGTAAGCTCACAGGCACACATAGGGTTGCCAAGTCGGCCATGTTTTCCTGGACACTTATGAGTTGCACATGCTGCAGGCTAAACAGGGTGGAACATGTATTGTGCCTCTGGACATCACATGAATAGTGCTGATAAGCAACACAATACATGTTCCTCCCTGCACACCCTGCAGTATGTGTAACTCATAAGCATCCAGGAAAACATGGCCAAGGTGGCCACCCTAGGCTTACATCAAAGTGAACCCCATTAGTCACCTTTTCTATTACATTTAAAAGGACATAAAAGTGCAAAAAGAAAATGCTCTAATGTGTTGGACCAATAAATGATGGCACTGTTGCTTGCATATAACTATGTGTATAACCCCTGCAAAAGTTACATAAGTATCAGCTCCAGACCAGAGCAGCAATGCATTACTGAAACCTAGCTGAACACATCTGATAAGCTAAGGACGGGAAGCATATGTGTGTAGCTATCAGTTACCAGCTATCTCTCAGTAATGCAGTGCTGCTACAAGTCTATCTAGGTATGCGTTTCAACAAAGGATACAAAGAGAACTAACTATGGCTTTGATCATAATCTTTTAGAAAAACACCATTGAAGTATATATGGATTTTTGTACATAAATAATTTTATACATTTTGTTAAAGGATTGTGATGGACCTCTAAATTTGATAATAGAAGTAAATTAAACATTATCTTAAAACTACATGCTCAGCGGATCATGTCCAACAGACATTGATGAATGCCGACACCATACACTGTCAGCATTTATCATTGCACAAGCAGTTCTTGTGAACCGCTTGTGCAATGCCACCCCCTGCAGATTTGCAGTGAATCGGCTGCTAGCAGGGGGTGTCAATCAGCCCAATTGTATTGGATCGGGCGGATTGATGTCTGCATCCTCAGAGTAGGCGGACCAGTTATGGAGCAGCGGTCTTAAGACCCATGCTTCATAACTGCTGATTATATTACCCCCTTTGCAACCGAGGATGTGACAGGAACGTCCTACAAAAAAATACCCTAAACAACCAAAGATGTTCCTGGCACATCCTCAGAGGTTTCAAGCGGCTGGAAGTGATCCTGATCACTTCCAGCCGCTTTCAAGGTATTGCCGTGATGCCTCGATATTGAGGCATCACTGCAATACCTTTTTTGGTACACCGATGCAGAGAGAGTCACTCTGTGGCCCTCTCTGCATTAGCATCGGTGAGTGGCCCATCGCTGGCTAAATTCCGGCCAGCAGTGTCGGATCAGTCCCCGGTGCGTGCGGGAGCACTCACGAGGGCGGGGACGGGAGTGCCCGCGTGTGTGCACGTGTTTACGCGATCTGCACTTATCTGCATTGAAGTCTTGTTGGGAGCGGGTGTTTGGAGAGGGAGGGGGGAAATTATGTTTTAAAAAAAGGGATCTGGGAGGGGGTGGGGGGTATTGAGGGGGCAGCTACACTACAGAAAAATAAATATTTATTTAAGTAATGGGCAGACAGTTCTAGAAGGAAAAAAAGGAGTAGCTTTCTTGATAAACAAAAAATTAACATATAATATCATAAAAATAACTCTAGATCCTGATGAGAGATGGGTGCTCTTGGAGATACAGGTGGACGGCTTTAAGGTGGTGATCTGTAACGTGTACGGCCCTAATAAAACAGACCCCACCTTTTGGAATAGTCTAGTTTTTATGTTAACCAATTTTTTGGATCAAAATATAATCTTAGCGGGTGATTTTAATTTAATACCAACAGAAACTTTAGACAAATTTAGACCTAGGAATCCCACTTTCTCTAATCAGAAGGCTAAAATATTTAAGCAAAAATTTGAAATTACACGACATCTGGCGACTACAATACCCAGATACGAGGTCCTTCACCTGTGACTCGAAAGCTCATGGTTCTTTATCTCGAATAGATTTTTTCTTGTTATCCAGTTCAATGATTAAATTAGAAATTCAAACAAAGGTATTCGATATTTTGATCTCTGACCATGCAATTATTTCTTTAGACATACATGTACAACCTTTTCAGAGAAATGAAAGAAATAATTTTTTCTTTCCAAAATTTTTAGCAAACAATTTAGAATTTAACAACTGGTTAAAACATAAATTGAGAGAATTTGCGCATCTAAATAGATTGTACAGGAAAAAAATAGAAATATTTTGGGAAGCCGCAAAGGCTTGTTTAAGAGGAGATATTAAAGCATATATGATCTCAAAAAAATATAAACAACCCTCTAGGAGACTAAGAGATAAATATAAAGGGGCTAAAACAGAAAGGGATATCTTTATTAAACAGAAGGTTGCCTGGGAAGAATTAAAGATAAGTGCTAAATACAAAGGCCAATATGGGAAGTCAGCTAAGTTTCTATCCAGTTTGGACAAAGCCAGGAAAAAGACTAATGTAATAGACGCTATTAATGACGGGACAGACAGAGTCACTGACCAAGCTAAAATTAAAAGCATTTTTCTAGAATATTATCAAAAGTTATATTCGGCTAAAGAAATCAATACTGATAATAAGATCAATTTTTGGCATAAAATCACGCTCCCTAAGCTTACGCAAGAAATGGTTAATGATCTAAATAGGCCAATAACTAGAGAGGAAGTATTGGAAGCCATAAAAAATGCCAAGTCTAATAAAGCCCCTGGTCCGGACCAGATTCCTGCTGAAATGTACAAAATACTTAAAATAGAGCTAGTAGATGTTCTAGTACAATTGTTCAATGGTTATTTCATTGATGGCCAAAATATGTCAAAATATTTTTCTGAGTCTACTATATCACTGATATTGAAAAAAGGGAAATGTGCACTAGATCCCAAGTCATACAGACCTATTTTATTGCTTAATGTAGACTATAAGCTATTAACTCATATTATTGCCAATCGATTGAAATCATGTTTAGACCCCATTATACACCCTGATCAGTCGGGCTTCATGCACCGAAGATCCTCAACTAAAAATATACGGAAGGTAGCTTTAGTACTAGAATATTTTTGGAATAAACTTTCTGAAAAAACAACAATTAAGCAGGATTTTGCGTTAATTACAATCGATGCTGAAAAGGCGTTTGATGCCATAATCTGGTACCATCTGTTCTCTGCACTAAACCAATTTGGCTGTACAGGGCATTTTCTTCAATTCATCAAAATTATATATGATCATCCGAGGTCTAACATACTAATAAATGGTAGCTATACTGCAAATTTAACACTATATAGGGGGACGAGGCAAGGATGCCCACTCTCCCCATTATTATTTAATGTGGCTATAGAACCACTTGCTATAATGTTACGTGAATAGTTACAAGGAATTAGATGTGGGGAACAAAAACTAGTACTATCCCTGTATGCAGATGACTTGCTACTATTTGTTAAAAATACAAAGAAAAATATACCTCAGGCCTTAAATATTATTGATATGTTCAGTTCCTTTTCAAACTGTAAAATCAATGTCAATAAATCTGAAATCTTATGGATACATAAAAATAAAAAAAGCCTACAAGAACACCCTTTCCTAGAGTCCCCTAGTATTAAATATTAAGGAATATATTTTCATGCTGATCCAAAACAATGGTACAGATTAAATTATGCTGCTTTTTTTTAAAAAGCAACAGAGAAATTGCAACGATGGAGTACCTTCCCCATCTCCCTTACTGCTAAAGTAATGATCATTAAATCTATTCTATTCCCACAACTGATGTATATTATGCAAAACATCCCCCTGTTTATATTGAGTCAAGATAACAAAAGCTTTAATGTAGAGTGTGCCAAATTCCTATGGAACAATAAAAGACATATGCTTTCTATAGCAAAATTAACACCTAGATCAGAAGAAGGAGGTCTATCTTTTCCAGATATCAAAAAGTATAACATCGCTACTTTAGCCCGTTTTGCAGTTGACTGGCTAACAGAAGCCAACCATCACACACTTCTATCGATGGAGGAACACTTGAGTGCACCATTTTCACTGAAAGCCCTGTTACATTGTCCATCATCACAATTACCAAGCCATATTAAAAATATAAATACATTATCTAATACTATTGAAGCATGGCAAAAACTTAATATAATGTTCAAAGTTAATTTTGAGATCTCTCCATTTTTTCCGATATGAGGTAACCCAAAATGTATCCCTGGTCTATCCCATGAAATTTATAAGAATTGGATGCAAAAAGGTTTGCTTTATGTATATCAATGTGTAAATAATATGTCCCAAATAAGAACTTTTGAGGATATTGCTGGAGAATTTTGTCTTCCTAATAAGAATTTTTTTGCTTACCTTCAGGTTAGACATTTTATAACAGGAATTAAAAAATCAAAAAATCAAAAATGGTTGGATGGGGGGGAAATTGAAAAATATATAACGAGCTATAAGTCAGGTAAACATAGTATAGCTCTCTTATATAAAATTATGCTGGCAAAGCAGGGCCAACTGCTAAGGGACAACCTAGTTCAGAAATGGAATCCTTACTTTACGGACATCTCACCAGAAACATTGACTGCAAGTTTCAAATGGGTCCAGGGACCGATTATTTCTACAGTCTGGAAAGAATCACATATAAAATTACTTAATAATGCTTACCTGACACCCTGGAAAATATCCAAATGGTATACGGACTCTGTAGACAAGTGTCGAAGATGTAATAACTCATGTGCAGATATAATTCCCTGTTTCTGGAGCTGCCCTAAAATAATTCAGTTTTGGAGCAAAGTAGAATTCTGGCTCAACAAGGTATTAGACTTTAGATTAAAAGTCCAATCTAAACATATTTTTTCCTCTATAATACGGAGCAGAATAGAGCTATTACCAATCTTATTAATACTGTAATTATGCTTGGTCGTAACCTCATATTAAAAGATTGGAAGAATAAAAAAAACCCTACACTGGCCTGTTTCATAAATTCTATATATGCTCAGATAATTTTTGAACAAATGAATATACCCCCTCTAGAAGAGAAAAAGATCAAAGATTTCTTTCTGAAATGGCTAAGAGTTATCTTATCTTATCCGCAGGCTATTCAATTTCTCCTTATTCGTAATTTTCGTAGAACAGAATTTTTTGAGACTTTGATTCTGTCAAATGTCTTTCCAACTGAATGGTATTGACTCTTGATGTAGACAGAGGAGGAAAGGAAAACAAACAGCCAACTTCATGCTTATCCTAAGTATAAACAAATATAAGAATTTACTGCAGGGTCTTGGTTGGGGAGAGGAGATGGGGAGTGAGAGGGGAGGGGATTTCTCCCTTTTTTTTTTTTCCTATTGTAGTGATACAAAGAGAAGGTTAATTGACAGGATTAAACTGCAAATCCTGTAGCGAGATTTAAAGTGTATTTGCTGTATAAATTTGCAAGGTATTAATGAAGGTAATTATGTTTTCCTGTGTTCATGAATACATAGGAACACTTGTATTGATTGTAACTATTTTTGTGCAAGTATAAGCATGATATTTGAAAATTGCCTCTTTTTTTTTTTTTTTATTATTTATTTTATTTGTATCGGTCTAGTTTTGTCAATATTGTATGTATATTTAAAAATCAATAAAAAATTCAATAAAAAAAAAAAAGTAATGGGCAGACAGCTGCCAGTA
The DNA here is from genome assembly GCF_027579735.1 of Bombina bombina. Taxonomy (NCBI): domain Eukaryota; kingdom Metazoa; phylum Chordata; class Amphibia; order Anura; family Bombinatoridae; genus Bombina; species Bombina bombina. The sequence continues at coordinate 397,660,800 of NC_069504.1, read as the reverse complement.
CCCAAAATGGCACCAAATAGTGAGAGGGGGGTGGGTTAGAGAGCTGTTTGGGGGGGCTCAGGGAGGTTGGGTGGTAAGGGGGATCCTACACTGCAGAATTTTTTTTTTTATACTGGCAGACTTTCTGCCAGTACTTCAGATGGTGTGGACAATTGTGGGGTGGGGGAGGGAACAGAGCTGTTAGGGAGGGATCAGGGGGTGGGATGTGTCAGGTGGGAGGCTGATCTCTAAACTAAAGCTAAAATTAACCCTTCAAGCTCCCTACAAGCTACCTAATTAAACCCGTCACTGCTGGGCATAATACACATGCGGTACGCAGCGGCATTTAGCGGCCTTCTAATTACCAAAAACCAATGCCAAAGCCATATATGTCTGCTATTTCTGAACAAAGGGGATCCCAGAGGAGCATTTACAACCATTTTTGCCATAATTGCACAAGCTGTTTGTAAATAATTTCAGTGAGAAACCTAAAGTTTGTGAAAACGTTTGTTAAAAAGTGAACAATTTTTTTTATTGGATCGTATTTGGGGGTGAAGTGGTGGCATGAAATATACCAAAATGGGTCTAGATCAATACTTTGGGTTGTCTACTACACTACACTAAAGTTAAAATTAACCCTACAAACTCCCTACAAGCTTCCTAATTAACCCCTTTGTAAATAATTTCAGTGTGAATCCTAAAGTTTGTGAAAAAGTGAACATTTTTTTTATTTGCTGGCATTTGGCGGTGAAATGGTGGCATGAAATATACCAGAATGTGCCTAGATCAATACTTTGGGTTGTCTACTACACTACACTAAAGCTAAAATTAACCCTACAAGCTCCCTACAAGCTTCCTAATTAACCCCTTCACTGCTGGGCATAATACACATGCGGTGCACAGCAGCATTTAGTGGCCTTCTAATTACCAAAAAACAACGCCAAAGCCATATATGTCTGCTATTTCTGAACAAAGGGAATCTCAGAGAAGCATTTACAACCATTTGTGCCATAATTGCACAAGCTGTTTGTAAATAATTTCAGTGAGAAACCTAAAGTTTGTGAAAACGTTTGTTAAAAAGTGAACGATTTTTTTTATTGGATCGTATTTGGGGGTGAAGTGGTGGCATGAAATATACCAAAATGGGTCTAGATCAATACTTTGGGTTGTCTACTACACTACACTAAAGTTAAAATTAACCCTACAAACTCCCTACAAGCTTCCTAATTAACCCCTTTGTAAATAATTTCAGTGTGAATCCTAAAGTTTGTGAAAAAGTGAACATTTTTTTTATTTGCTGGCATTTGGCGGTGAAATGGTGGCATGAAATATACCAGAATGGGCCTAGATCAATACTTTGGGTTGTCTACTACACTACACTAAAGCTAAAATTAACTCTACAAGCTCCCTACAAGCTTCCTAATTAACCCCTTCACTGCTGGGCATAATACACATGCGGTGCACAGCAGCATTTAGTGGCCTTCTAATTACCAAAAAACAACGCCAAAGCCATATATGTCTGCTATTTCTGAACAAAGGGAATCTCAGAGAAGCATTTACAACCATTTGTGCCATAATTGCACAAGCTGTTTGTAAATAATTTCAGTGAGAAACCTAAAGTTTGTGAAAAAGTTTGTTAAAAAGTGAACGATTTTTTTTATTGGATCGCATTTGGGGGTGAAGTGGTGGCCTGAAATATACCAAAATGGGTCTAGATCAATACTTTGGGTTGTCTACTACACTACACTAAAGTTAAAATTAACCCTACAAACTCCCTACAAGCTTCCTAATTAACCCCTTTGTAAATAATTTCAGTGTGAATCCTAAAGTTTGTTAAAAAGTGAACATTTTTTTTATTTGCTGGCATTTGGCGGTGAAATGGTGGCATGAAATATACCAGAATGGGCCTAGATCAATACTTTGGGTTGTCTACTACACTACACTAAAGCTAAAATTAACCCTACAAGCTCCCTACAAGCTTCCTAATTAACCCCTTCACTGCTGGGCATAATACGCATGCGGTGCACAGCAGCATTTAGTGGCCTTCTAATTACCAAAAAACAACGCCAAAGCCATATATGTCTGCTATTTCTGAACAAAGGGAATCTCATAGAAGCATTTACAACCATTTGTGCCATAATTGCACAAGCTGTTTGTAAATAATTTCAGTGAGAAACCTAAAGTTTGTGAAAAAGTGAACAATTTTTTTTATTGGATCGCATTTGGGGGTGAAGTGGTGGCATGAAATATACCAAAATGGGTCTAGATCAATACTTTGGGTTGTCTACTGAAAAAAACTATATACATGTCAAGGGATATTCAGGGATTCCTGACAGATATCAGTGTTCCAATGTAACTATAGCTAATTTTGAAATAAAAAAATTGTTTCGAAATAGCAAAGTGCTACTTGTATTTATTGCCCTATAACTTTAAAAAAAAAGCAAAGAACATGTAAACATTGGGTATTTCTAAACTCAGGACAAAATTTAGAAACTATTTAGCATGGGTGTTTTTTGGTGGTTGTAGATGTGTAAGAGATTTTGGGGGTCAAAGTTAGAAAAAGTGTGTTTTTATTTTCCATTTTTTTCCATCATATTTTATATATTATTCTTTAGTAAATTATAAGATATGATAAAATAATGATTTCTTTAGAAAGTCCATTTTATGGCGAGAAAAACGGTATATAATATGTGTGGGTACAGTAAATGAGTAAGAGGAAAATTAAGCTAAACACAAACACTGCAGAAATGTATAAATAGCCCTGGCCCCAAACGGTCAGAAAATTGAAAAGTAGTCTGGTCACGAAGGGGTTAAAGGCATTACCAATATAGCAGAAAATGACTCCCCTATAGGGTTTGCAATGATGTGGGCAGGTGAGCTTACATACCTTCATCAAAATGTTGTGCTAAAATAACCTTTTTTTTGGAATAGCACACTGTCTTGTCTGTAGCAGTCATTTCAAATAAAATGTATTATGGATAATTCAGATATGCTACTTGCTTGCCTTAAAGCAAACATGTGAACTTACTAGGCTAAAATATGGCACTTCAATCATTATGTTAAGGATAGTGTGCAGGTTGTTAACTTTCATAGAATTCATTGTCAGTGGGATGTAGTACAAGGTGAGATGATTTAATTATTTAATAATGACACACACTGCCGATATCAAAACACAGCCAATGTAGACTTTGGGTTTACAAAATATTTAAAGAGAAAGGCTAACACATTTGTTAGTAGTTTTCCTGTAATCGAGAGGGTGTTGCTGTGACAAGAAGGGCAACAATGGGAACCAACAGACAGTGAAAACTTGCAGTATTCAGACTTTTGCAAAATTGCAAGACATCAGCCCTTATTATAGCACTGAATTAGCATATGGAATAACTGACTCCAAATCCCAATAGCCAATTATTCAGTGATAATTTTGGGCCTGTTTATTCTCTTATGCCTTTGATGAGGGCCTTCTCTGACAGAAGAAAACTGACCTCAGCCCACTCTACACAAGGCCAATAACTACAGAAGGGTCTCTCATGCTTTATTTATTATTGTGTCTGAGAGATTTTTTTACTTGTCAAAATAAAATACATTCAAATGTGTCTTTGATAGTATAACAATTAATACAACATTATATTTCATGCGAGACAACTAGGGTATGTCTTTTGAATCTGTAATTATACACGTGTACACCTGTAATAATTACCTTAAATGGAAATGAAAGACATACAAACTTCCATCATTCGGATAGAATATACAATATTAAGAGGCTTTTTAATTTACTGGTGAGTAGTGGCTGCACTTATGTCTCTTGTCACTAGCTCCCAAGATACATTCACTAGCTTCCAGTAGCGTGTCGCTGATCTGGAGCTGACTTTAATTATGTGTTTAACCCTTTTGCAGGGGTTAAACACATTGTTATATACAAGCAAGAGAACAATAATAAAGTACTGTAGCACATTAGAAAACTTTCTCTTTACCCATTTATGTTCTTTTAAATAAGCATACAACTAATAAAATGTCTCAATTTCATGCATAAGCTTGTAATAATAATATAATGTTACTTCATTCTGACTTTATAATAATTGGAAATTGGTGCCTTTCATTCTCTGAACTTCCTTAAAAGATAATTAGTTAGTGTGCAACACATATGCACTTACGTGCCTTTTACAAGCATTCCCTTACGTGCCTTTTACAAGCATTCCCTTGCGTGCCTTTTACAAGCATTCCCTTAGGTGCCTTTTACAAGCATTCACTTGCACCAGCCTGCACCAGATCCATGCTTGGGTTGTGCAGAAAACACTAAGGGCCAGATTACAAGTGGAGCGCTAACTGTTACGTGCTAGCGATAACAACTTGTAATACAAGTTGAAAGTAAATTTGTTTGCATGAGTGCAATTGAATTTAATGAATGTCGGACTATCACAACCTCAGACCTCTGGTTAACTGTTACTCTAAAAAGTGTCACAAAAAACATCAAAAATACATTTACAAGTATAGTTATTTACAGTGTCTGATAAAAAAATCTAAAAAAAAATTGCAAAAATGTTTAAATATGTATACGTGTATGTGTTTATATATATATAAATTTATATATAAATATATGTGTTTTACTGTATATTTAGTGTACATATTTCACATTCCAATGTTCTTCACTTACATAATGTCCTTTTTTTGTAAATACATATTTCTATATATGTCTGTATATACCTATACCTGTATATATATTCCTATAGATATATAGATATAGATATGTATTTTACATGAGCAATATCATATATATAGAAATATATATTTAATAATAAAAAGTACAGTAAAATATACGTTTTGTGCATCGCATCTCTCAATTTAGATCTTTACAATGTCGGATTAACCCACATGCAAATTCTTTAGGTGGGTTATTTTAATATTACATATAAAATATTTAAAAAATGATATAGATTTTTAAAATGAATAAATATACTGCAATATATACAGTAAATTAAAAAGCCTCTTAAAATTGTATATTCTATCCGAATGATGAAAGTTTGTATGTCTTTCTTGTCCTACGTGTATAATTACAGATTCAAAAGACATACCCTAGTTGTCTGGCTTGACATATAATGTTGTTTTAATTATTATGCTTTTATTACATTTGAATGTATTTTATTTTGACAAATAAAAAATCTCTCTGCCGAGAGTTTCTCTATACGTATGGTGCTGTTTAATTGCCATGCTTTATCTTAGAGTGACATCATATTACACGCCCTTTTCTTGGAACACATGTGCATTCCAATTTGATTGTCTCATTAGCCCCCACAAAACCCACAAACTTGACATTACATAACACATGTTGGGGCGTGTGTTTACTTCTATGCATCAGAATTATAAGAAAATGTAGGATCATTGCTTTTTATATTGCCAAGTTCTACTAGCACTCAAATGCTTCATTATCACTACCAAAACATCTACAATATGTCAGTGTATACTCACTGGATACACACACACAATCCAGTGCAATCAGTTTAAGTTTCGTCATGTCAGTTACTTGCATTAATTATGCCTGTGTGAGTGACAAACCTGCCTGATTCATTCAAGAGGTAACATTTCTTATTCTCCTTTTGCCTGTCACTAATAATCTTCAAGTATACACCCATTCCTGGAGGGTAAAATTGATTTATATGTTGTCATGAATTCTTTTTTCTTTCTTTTTTTTTTTTTTTACTGAAACCACTGATATTCAAATCCTGACACATGATGACACAATAAATATTCAACCTCATCTGTTGAGTTGACGACTTTACAAGCACTAATCATGTGCTTCAATGCCTCAGTCCCCTCTTTAAATGGTGATATTCATTAAAAAGTTTTGTTGACACATTAGCTATGGAATGTTCCCAAGAAATGTGTCATATATTTCCTTTTCCTGATACAACAAAAGAGTCAGTGATATGGAATAATCCCCTTGTAGTAGTAAGAGATGCCACAGGTATAGATCATCCAAGGACTCATCAATACTCTATCTGGCTAATCTTTCTTGTAACCAAACATCATTCGTATTCTTAATTCATATAACCCTTTTAAACTGAATTGGTAAAATTCAATTCTGGAGAAAAAAAGTCTCTTAAAAATATTTTAACACTGAATATTTCCAAGAGTTAAAAAAAAAATCTTATTGTAGTCTTTAAAGGAAATGTGTACTGTAAAAAGTCTTCCCTTTAATGTGTTATCCATGATCCATTTTACTTTCTGTAGCTTATTATAAGGGGTTTATCGCAAGGGTTTGTGCTAATCGGGCTTACCACTCGTATAATGAGTTTAAAATAAACACAATCGCGTGAGCACAATCGCGATTTACGCTAGAATCTTTACATCAACTTCAGAGCTGTGGTTCACTGTTTTGCGAAACATAAAAGTTGAACAAAACACATAAAAAAAAAAAACATTACAAAGAACACTTACATTCATAATAATACCATCTAATAAAAATTATTCAAATGCACACAAAGGGGCCGATTTATGAACCCCCGAATGCTTCTAATTCTACGTGAGCCTTCAGGCTCACGGAATCAGGAGTTAAGAAGCAGCGATCTGAGGCAACGGACAGCAATCAGCCCGAATCAGCAATCACCAAATCTGCAGGGGGCGTCTTTGCACAAGCATTTCACTAGAAATACTTGTGCAATTATAAATGCTGACAGTGTATGCTGTCGGCATTTATCGATGTGCAGCAGACAGCAGATTTCAGGTGTTAGAAAAAAAAAAAGGCAGGGAAAAGGCTTTAACATTAAAATACATACATATATGTGTATAAAGATGCATATGTACAGTATCTCACAACAGTGAGTACACCCCGGCCCTCACATATTTGTAAATATTTTATTATATATTTTCATGTGACAACACTGAAGAAATTACACTTTGCTACAATGTGAAGTAGTGAGTGTACAGCCTGTATAACAGTGTAAATTAGCTGTCCCCTCAAAATAACTCAACACACAGCCATTAATGTCTAAACCGCTGGCAACAAAAGTGAGTACACCCCTAAGTGGAAATGTCCAAATTGGTTCCAAAGTGTCAATATTTTGTGTGGCCACCATTATTTTAAAGCAATACCTTAACCCTTCTTAAAAGTAATAATTTAGAGTACAAATATAATATTTAATCTTAAAGGTTATTTAATATGAGGAATTTTAGATTCTTAATCTGACTTGCAGAGAGATGTCTTTCAGGGAAGTGTCCTCCTGTCTGGGCACTTGTTTGTTAAATTGTTAAATAGTTAAAATAGGGTGTGCCTACCTTGGAATAGAATTACCTATTGGTGGTCCTGAGGCACATTCACCCTTTGTCTCCCAGCACGTTTACAAAATGTTCTTCCTGTTTATCTTTAATTTGGAAATACCTCACTCCATTTTTTGTTTCAGCAGACTATCCCTAGTGCAATTGTTTGTTTGATTTACGCTAGATTCTTTACATCAACTTCAGAGCTGTGGTTCACTGTTTCCGAAACATAAAAGTTGCACAAAACACATACATTTTTTTTTTTTACAAAGAACAATTACATTCATAATAATACCATCTAATAAAAATTATTCAAATGCACACAAAGGGGCCGATTTATCAAGCCCCGAATGCTTCTAATTCTACGTGAGCCTTCAGGCTCACGGAATCAGGAGTTAAGAGGCAGCGATCTGAGGCAGCGGACAGCAATCAGCCCGAATCAGCAATCACCAAATCTGCAAGGGGCGTCTTTGCACAAGCATTTCACTAGAAATACTTGTGCAATGATAAATGCTGACAGCGTATGCTGTCGGCATTTATCGATGTGCAGCAGGCAGCAGATTTCAGGTGTTAGAAAAAAAAAGGCAGGGAAAAGGCTTTAACATTAAAATACATGCATATATGTGTATAAAGATGCATATGTACAGTATCTCACAACAGTGAGTACACCCCTCACATTTTTGTAAATATTTTATTATATCTTTTCATGTGACAACACTGAAGAAATGACACTTTGCTACAATGTAAAGTAGTTAGTGTACAGCCTGCAAAACAGTGTAAATTTGCTGTCCCCTCAAAATAACTCAACACACAGCCATTCATTTCTAAACTGCTGGCAACAATAGTGAGTACACCCCTAAGTGGAAATGTCCAAATTGGGTCCAAAGTGTCAATATTTTGTGTGGCCACCATTATTTTAAAGCAATACCTTAACTCTTCTTAAAAGTAATAATTTAGAGTACAAATATAATATTTAGTCTTAAAGGTTACTTAATATGAGGAATTTTAGATTCTTAATCTGACTTGCAGAGAGATATCTTTCAGGGAAGTGTCCTCCTGTCTGGGCACTTGTTTGTTAAATTGTTAAATAGTTAAAATAGGGTGTGCCTACCTTGGAATAGAATTACCTATTGGTGGTCCTGAGGCACATTCACCCTTTGTCTCCCAGCACGTTTACAAAATGTTCTTCCTGTTTATCTTTAATTTGGAAATACCTCACTCCATTTCTTGTTTCAGCAGACTATCCCTAGTGCAATTGTTTGTTTTTGTCACAGACCTGATATCAAAATGGCACATTTGCCAGTTGTATTACCCCTAGGAAAAATAATCTTAAATTATTTTAACAATATTATGTGCTCAAAATACTTTGGATTGCTTTAGAGCACTATTATAAAATTTAAGAGAGGGATGTCCAAGAGATGCTTCCAAAATGTAAATAATAGTTGTTCAATTAGAAAAGTAATTACGTTTTTTTATTTATTTTTTCCTAGACAACCAGTGATGGTTCATAAGAATCCCAACAGCTGAGCAGAAATCCAGAAACAACATTTCCACTGATACTTCAGTAACACAGAAGGCTCCAACAAAGAATACCATTATTAGTGTCTAACTATGATTGTTATTATTATTACAAATAATGCAATCCATAACACTGTTAATATTTATTAATACAAGATAATTTAAATTACCATCAAGTTTTTCATAACACCCTTTTGGGCATGGAGTTCACCAGAGCTTCACAGGTTGCCACTGGAGTCCTCTACCACTCCTCCATGATGACATTACAGAGCTCTCCCCCACCTTCTGTTTGAGAATTCCCCACAGATGCTCAATATGGTTTAGGTCTGGAGACATGCTTGACCAGTCCATCACCTTTACCCTCAGCTTCTTTAGCAAAGCAGTGGTCGTCTTGGAGGTGTGTTTGGGGTCGTTATCATGTTGGAATACTGCCCTGCAGTTCAGTCTCCAAAGGGAGGGGATCATGCTCTACTTCAGTATGTAACAGTACATGTTGGCATTCATGGTTCCCTCAATGAACTGTAGCGCCCCAGTGCCGGCAGCATTCATGCAGGCCCAGACCATGACACTCCCACCACTATGCTTGACTGTAGGCAAGACACACTTGTCTTTGTACTCCTCACCTGGTTGCCGCCACACACGCTTGACACCATCTGGACCAAATACGTTTATCTTGGTCTCATCGGACCACAGGACATGGTTCCAGTAATCCATGTCCTTAGTCTACTTGTCTTCAGCAAACTGTTTGCGGGCTTTCTTGTGCATCATCTTTAGAAGAGGCTTCCTTCTGGGACGACAGTCATGCAGACCAATTTGATGCAGTGTGCAGTGTATGATCTGAGCGCTGACAGGCTGACCCCCCACCCCTCCAACCTCTGCTGCAATGCTGGCAGCACTCATACGTCTATTTCCCAAAGACAACCTCTGGATATGATGCTGAGCACGTGCACTTAACTTCTTTGGTCGACCATGGCGATGCTAGTTCTGAGTGGAACCTGTCCTGTGAAACTGCTGTATGGTCTTGCCCACCATGCTGCAGCTCAATTTCATTGTCTTGGCAATCTTCTTATAGCCAAGGCCATCTTTATGTAGAGCAACAATTATTTTTTCCAGATCCCCAGATAGTTCTTTGCCATGAGGTGCCATGTTGAACTTCCAGTGACCAGTATGAGAGGGTGTGAGAGCGATAACACAACATTTAACACATCTGCTCCCCATTCACACCTGGGACCTTGTAACACTAATGAGTCACATGACACCGGGAGGGAAAATGGCTAATTTCCACTTAAGGGTGTACTCCCTTTTGTTGCCAACGGTTTAGACATTAATGGCTGTGTGTTGAGTTATTTTGAGGGGACAGCAAATTTACACTGTTATACAGGCTGTATACTCACTACTTTATATTGTAGCAAAGTGTCATTTCTTCAGTGTTGTCACATGAAAAGATATAATAACATATTTACAAAAATGTGAGGGTGTACTCACTTGTGTGAGATACTGTATGTATGTATGTATATATATATTTATATTTATTTATATATATATGTCTATATATGTGTACATATGTATTTTATGTATTTATAAGTGTATATATGTATTTTCAGACACATAGGGGCCTATTTAACAAGGGCCGAATGGCCTTTAGGCCTGCCGGAAACAGCAGTTAAAGGGACAATAAACCCAAAAATGTTCTTTCGTGATTCAGATAGAGCATGCAATTTTAAGCAACTTTCTAATTTACTCATATTATCATTTTTTTGTTCTCTTGCTATCTTTATTTGAAAAACAATGCATCTAAGCTTTTTTTTTTTGGTTCAGACTCTGGACAGCACTTTTTATTGGTGGATGAATTTATCCACCAATTACCAAGAACAACCCAGGTTGTTCACCAAAAATGGGCCGGCATCTAAACTTACATTCTTGCATTTCAAATAAAGATACCAAAAGAATGAAGAAAATTTGATAATAGGAGTAAATTAGAAAGTTGCTTAAAATGTCATGCTCTATCTGAATCACGAAAGAAAAAATTTAGGTTCAGTGTCCCTTTAAGAAGAAGCGGTCTTAAGACCGCTGCTCCTTAACTTGTCCGCTGCCTCTGAGGCTGTGGACATCAATCAACCTGATCGGATACGATCGGGTTGATTGACACCCCCTGCTAGCGGCTGACTGGCCGCAAATATGCCGGGGGCAGCATTGCACAAGCAGTTCAGCAGAACTGCTTGTGCAATGTTAAATGCCGACATGCCTATGCTGTCAGCAATTAGCGATGTCGGGCGGACATGATTCGCTACAGCGAATCATATTCACCAGCCATTTGATAATTCGGCCCCATAGACACATATAAACACATAAATATGTGTGTGTGTATATATATATATATATATATATATATATATATATATATATATATATATATATATATACTGTATGCATATGTGGGTTGGAGTCCTTTGCAGTCAAGTGGATACAAACATAAAAATGTACATTTATGCAATATTCATGTAATGTTTTAACTATGTATTTACTGTAAATATTTCACATTCCAATGTTCTAAACATAGCAGAATTTGTTTTAAGTATTATAGATAATCATCTATATATATATATAGGTATAAATATATATTGTACCAAAATACCATCAGATATACGTAGAAATATTTATGAATAGATAGAACATTTTCTGTTATGTGTAGAACATTGGAATATGAAATATTCATATTTTCATGTCAGGTTAGAGCAAATGAGAATATGTAATTGTGTTTTGCGCGAGAGTAAGGTGTTTTTCACCCACTTTTTTCCCTCTATTTACTTCTATGGGGAATACGTAAATGAGCATGAAATATTCTAACGTCAGATTTTTGCTCTAGTCGGGTTACCGCTAGAGTGAAAACAGTTTACTTTAAACTTGTAATACGAGCGCAACCGGACAAACGACAAAATGTTAATTCAAGCGGGAGCGTTAATTTGCGCGCCACTCATAATCTAGCCCTAGATTGTTTACAAATACCTCCTTTTCCCTTAGTTTGTCATTTTAAATAGATGATTTTGCCTGTTGAATCTGCAACCTATACTCGAACTTTCAATACTTAAGTATTAAAGAAAAGCCATGCAAACAAGAGCCAGTAGAAGTAATTATACTCCCAGTGGGAAGCGGGTGTAATATGTACTAAAATGTTCATTCTCAATTGTTGTCTCTAAATATTTGGATTTGGGGCCCGATTCATCAAGCTCTGAATGACTGTTGCTCCTTAACTAGTCCACCTGCTCTGAGGCGGTGGACATCAATTCGCCCGATCACATGCGATCGGATTGATTGACACCCCCTGCTAGCGGCTGATTTTTCTTTGCATAAATATTTGTAGATGATCTATTTTCATAGCCCAACTGGGAGTATTTTGGTAAAAATGTATAGTTTTGCTTATTTTTTAATAACATTGTGCTGTTCTAACCAAGTCCCAAAGTTTTAGATGCATACTGATGTCTACAGATTCCTGTGGCTCCTGTTTGTCTAATCTGTCTTTTCATATGCAGGGAAGGAGGGAGCGAGGAGTGTCTGCT